>NW_026601053.1:0-83858 GCF_029448725.1 Salvelinus fontinalis
TCAGAACCTCAAATAAGCTTTTTTTTACTCCAATGTTTAGAAACAATGTAAACCAACACTGTATCGCCTCAAGGTTAAAACTATAATGTTGATATCATGGATGGTCTCTCTATGAATTTGAAAGTAGTTACATTTCTCTTATTACCAAAACAGTGGTGGAATGATTTTTTAAAACCGCAACAAAATGGCTGCTCAGAAACTTGGTTTGCTAAACAGCTGAGGGATGGGGGCTGGAGAAATGTAACCACTCTCAAATTCATAGAGAAAGACATTGTAGCAACCTTCAGGCTATCCCCTGAATTCACTACACTATGAATACAAAGACTGGCCACCCATGATGTCAAAATTATTGTTTTAAACAGAATTCTAGGCTATATAGTATATTCTAGAATTCATCCATGATGTCATAATGATAGTTTAACCAGGTTTCTAGGCTATATAGTATATTCTAGAATTCATCCATGATGTCATAATGATAGTTTAACCAGGTTTCTAGGCTATATAGTATATTCTAGAATTACCAGTGTAGATTTCCTGTGGGGGTCAAATTATTAGAGCTGTTGATAAGTCATTGTATAATATTCAGCTATTTTTTTTCCCATGCCCTTACTTTAAAGGCAAGACATATACCTAGATGTAATTACATTCATGAATTGGTTTGAAACCTTTGTTTTAAACCCTTCTCAAAGTTGTTGCTTTAAGTTGCCTGATGCTTGAAGCATGCTGTTTGATTAAATAATTACAGATACACAAGTTACTCGAGGGAGCCAGTCATCAATATAACCGAGAAAAACTCTTCCCTCCCGCTGCTACTGGACTTTGTAAATTCTGTCGTTATGCTCCTGAAGTTTTAAGTAATTAACTACACCAGCGGTCGTCAAACTTTTCCATTTAGAGACAATGTATCTGACCATTTCTACGGATCTGCGTGCCGGTTATGGCATTTTCATATGCACATTTTTGTGGAACAGTTTCATTTAATTTATAATACTATCTCAAAATCATTGTCTGTGATTAATCTACATTCTATCTAAATCTAAATGAAAATTATACAAATCTAAAAGTAACCTTTATTGCCATTGCCAACTATGTAAAAAAATTGCCTACATAACAAATAAAAACATTGCAGCCTGCAGGTAGAAAATATCCTGATAAAAATAAATATCCTAGAAATCACATTGGCTGCTCATGGCCTGTCTACAACAAACTTGAAACATTGTATCAACTATCAACTGGGTCCTCCGAAACTTGTGATAGCAAGCTTGCGACATTGTATAAAATATTCTGGGCCCTGAGAGTTTTCCGCGCCAGTGAGTTAGGGACAGACACAGCTGTAGGCTATTTGTGCAAAAGATAAGAAGTAATCAGGTATTTTATGACATTTCCACTGGATCAGAGAATTACATTTTTTCCTTTCATGCCGAGTGGAAATATTTTACGAAAATACTTGAGGAACTATTGTCGTACGCAATTGATTTTGATTAGACTTAGTATACTTGCTGTTTGAGGTGAAGAAAAAAATTACTTTGAGAAGCTCCACAACTCATTAGTGGTGGTGCATTAAGACAATGAGAAATACTATCAGACATCCTCAAATGGGCACATTTATAGGCCTACATTTGCACACAGGCCAGGTAGACTAGTCCTACTTCTATATGCGTAGTTAGGTGTGCGTCCTTACTCAACATTGACATGAGTGTTTTAAACAAAAGACAATGAGGTCTGGGTGGTCTGCCAGGGGCCGTTTCATTTAGTATCCGTTTGCGTCGGCATGGGGAATGATTGTCTTTTCCCATAGTATGTTGTACCGAAGTTGACCGACGAAGGGAATGTAACTTTATGACTGTTGGATTCTAAACTACATTGAGATATTAAAGACATGATAGATCAGACACAGAGTATATAAAGGGGTGAGATCTGTAGAAAGACAGTGGCTGTGGAATGTGCTGGGTGGACGGGAGGAGATCACAGGATTGCTATAGGAGAAGCGGATGGACATCTGTGGATTAGGTGAAGGAGGGGTTGAGGTCAGGTCAGATCCCCTGAAGGGAGTAATAAGGGTTTAGTATCCTGTTTCCCTCTTCCTGTCGACCCAGAAGATGTAAGGACTGGAGAGAAAGAGGAGTGTCCAAAGTGGGGTGTATATACTTGTGATGGTGAGAACATGTTTTTGTCTGAACTACGGCTGTAACGACCCTTTGGGAAGAATTAAACTTGGTTAAGCTTCTCTAGTGTCCGTGAGTTATTTACTCTGAATAATTAGAACCGAACACTATAATTAGTGTTCCCTGAAGGAGGGAAACGAGGCACAACACCTGATTGGCCCCACCCCTTTCCTGGGTCGGTGAAGAGCGGTATTACATTTAACTTCTTGAGAATACAGGGGGTGCTGTTTTCACATTAGCATAATTGCCTCTACAGATTAAACTGCCTCTTATTCAATTATTGCTGTTACTATATGCATATAACCATATACCATTGGATAGAAAACAAGCTATGGTTTCTAAAACCGTTTCAATTTTGACTCGGAGTGAAACACAGGTCATTTGACAGCACTTTCCCTGAGCAAGAAGAAGATTGCAAGATGTGTATGCTCGCTTCAACGCTCTGCCTATATATGGTCACGCCACCTATGACCCGAAACACACTTCATTCGTCTTCCTCTGGGTGTCAGGAAGACGTCAGAGGAGAATTATTATTTTTTGTTTATCTTGTACTGACGCGAAATAAGACCTATTTCTTTAGCGTGACCGACAACTTCCGGTTTTCTGAAACGCGCGTTTTAGAGGTGCAATTGTCTTTTGTTATGCTGACGTTACGGATGAAAACTATCTCCGTCTCGAAGTTTGTTTGATACATGTGACCATATCATCGTAATGTATGTTTTTTCAATATAGTTTAATCAGATTATTTGAATTTTTTCGGGAGTTTTGCCGTGTTCCGTTCTGTGAGTTTTTTAACTTTGGACAGGGACCGTGCCAGTCGACCAGTACCCAGGCTAAATGAAGAGGGAAAGTTGCCATTGTGAATGGATTGAACGACTCATCAGGACTAAGGACACCTTGATCAACATTCTGATGAAAGATCAGCAATAGTAAGACCCAATTTACGATGTTATTTCATATATCTGTCGTGCATGTGAACTGGTCGGGCGCGCCCAGCTGGTTCTGGCTGGCGTGGCTATGCTAATTTAGCGCTACATTTTGTTTTCGCTATAAAACATTTAATAAATCTGAAATATTGTTTGGATTCACCAGATGTTGGGCTTTCAATATCTGTACGCTGTGTATTTTTTCTGAAATGTTTTAAGACAAGTAATTAGTTATATAACGTTGGTCTCTGTAATTGTTCTAGCTGCATCAGCACTATATCAGATTGCAGCTGCAATGTAGAACTGTGATTTATACCTGAAAAATGCACATTTAAAAAAAAAAAAACTATGCTATACCATAAATATGTTATCAGACTGTCATCTTATGAATTTGTTTGTTGGTTTGTGGCTATCAATATCTTAGTTTAGCCGAATTGGTGATAGCACCTGATGGAGTAAGAAACTGTTGGAGTAAGAAAATGGTGTCTTTTGCTAACGTGTTTAGCTAATAGATTTACATATTTTGTCTTCCCTGTAAAACATTTAAAAAATCTGAAATGGTGGTTTTATTCACAAGATCTGTGTCTTTCATTGGGTGTCTTGGACTTGTGATTTAATGATATTTAGATGCTACTATTTAATTGTGACGCTATGCTAGCGATGCTAATCAGTGTGGGGGAGGTGGGGGGTGCTCCCGGATCCGGGTTAGGTACTCTGTAGAGGTTAAAGAGCAGGAAGATGAGAAAGAGGAGGATGTCGTTTTTGGTGTGAAAGAAGAGGTTGGAGATCCGTTTAACACCAGTAAGTACCGTCTCTGCAGTCGTTGAACCAATATGTAGTAAAGGGGTTCTACACTTTAATGTTGTTCTGTAGGAATGGCTGGAGCTACACTGTAACGTGTAGAACATCAAGAGTGGACCATCAACAAAACGTTAACAATTGATCAAATGCATCCAATGACAATGCCTGAAATAATGTAGTCCTCAATATCTCCTATTAGATTAGCCCAATATGCAGTCTTAAAGGGGCAATCAGCAGTTGTTACATCCATTTTGGGACTTATACATTAATGATATGTACCCATTGTTTCTTGAAGAATTCACTTATAAATGCCTCATGAGCTTAGTTCAACTGTTGTACCCCATCAGAACCCAAAATATGAGCTTTTTTTTACTCCAGTGTATGTCAGTAAATATAAACAAACACTGTATATCCTCAAAACATGGTTAAAACTATAATGTTGGTATCATGGATGGTTGCATTTCTCCAGCCCCATCCCTCAGCTTTTTACCAAAACGGGCAGGGAGTACGCTTTGTTATTGTTTCTATTGCTGCCCCCGTTAATCCTCAAAATAATTTCACAGTATACTTTCATATCACATCAAAATAATTTAAAATACTTTAACATCAAAATAATTTCACACAATACTTTCATATCACATCAAAATAGGTAACCAGTCTGTATAGATAGATAGCTAAGTGAATTAAATATCACCAGCTACCTAACTTCATATTAGCTATCTTGATGTATTTATCACTGTAAAAAACTAACTCCAAATGCATTTGTAGGTAGCTAGCTACCAGCCATGGAGGAGGGTGAAAGGATAGCAGCCCCAACTGTCAGTGAGAGAGGAGGCTATTCTGGATAAGTGAGGACGGAGATAATAGTAACATAATATTCAGTGTGGTGTAATTTGACTATAATGAAGTGTGTTTCTTGTGAGGTTTTCTGTCCTCAGATAAAGAGCTCTATGAAAGCCAGTCTACATATGAAGAGGTCCCAATGAAGAGCAGTGGTTCTCAGTCCTGGGGACTCAAAGAGGCACATTGTTGTTTTTGCCTCAGCACTGCACAGCTGATTCAAATGATCAACTCATTATCAAGCTTCAAGTGGTATTTATGTATTCATTTGTGATGCTATCCTTGATATGATCCTGTTATTGTCACATGCTACACATGTACATATGTGTGCCCATGCATCTATCAATCCAATGTTATCATGATTTGTTATCAGGGATATTATACTTTAGTAATCCACAATGACCTGGTGATGTAAAAGTCTAATAATTACATTGTCTTCCATATTGCTACAGATACCTTGTAACTGGAGATTCCTTCAAAACGATTGCCTACAGTTACCGTGTAGGGCACTGCAAGGTTGGGTGACCAGGGTCATCTGGGACTGCCTCCTGGAGGAATTCAGATGTGTGAAGGCTACCTGTGTCCTGCGTAACTTCATGAGGATGGACACGCGGACCAGGAGGGGATCTGCAGATCGCCGCCGTGTCCCAGAGGAGGAGTCTGCTGCTCTGCAGGATGTTTCAAGGATGGGGTCCAACAACGCAGCAAGAGAGGCAATCCGTGTGCAGGAGATCTTCACCTCCTACTTCTTCAAAGAGGGTGCTGTTCCCTGGCAACACCATAGACTACACTATGCACAACCAAAGGCTCTTTTAAGAGCCATTCACATTGCAATAAGAGTATTCTTCCATTTACTTAGCTATGTCAACTGCAGTTATTCAATTCCTAGTGTCTCTCCCTTTGATTTCTACTTCTCAGATGAGGGTGCTGTTTAGGTAAGGGTGTGATGTCTGTGCAAAAAACAAAACAGGCTATTTTAAATCACCCATATTGAAAAAATGTAGAGCAATTAGACACCCTATAACCCACACCTACACACTCATGTATCAATCTGATTGATGGATTGTGTTGTGCAGTAAGCAGGCTCAGGTGTATAACTGTGGCTCCTTCCACCTTCAAAGAATAGGCAAGAGGGCCAACCATGGAGAATAGTAAGACACTTCATTATTTCTATAACTACGCTATATTGTTTGTCCTTGTGTGTCCGTTCATGTTTTTCAGCATAAAGTACTCAGCAGCCAATAAGTGTGGTGTGGACACCAGGTGAGGCCACACACAGATTCCTGTTGAACACTGTGGCTTTAACTACCTTTCTCAATAACAGTCTCTCTCCTTCACTTCATCCCTCTCTCCCCTTCTCCTTAAGTCCTCTAGGTTATATCAGCTGTGTCGGTGAACCCCTCCTGCATCTGAACTGGCTACATAGAGGGCACAGCATGATCAGAGGTGAAAGGTCACTTGGTCAGGTCAACAGGAAGTATTATTCAAGTTATGCTTTACATTGAAATACAGATAGATGCAGTAGTCCCAGAATTAATGATCCCAGGTCAGTTTATATTATACAGGAAGTATTAAAGAGATGCTTTACATTGAAATACAGATAGATGCAGTAGTCCCAGAGTTAATGATCCCAGGTCAGTTTATATTATACAGGAGGTATTATTAAAGAGGTGCTTTCAGGTCAGTTTTGCATTTCACCTCCTGATTGATGACTAACAATGTTAGAATAAAAACTAAAAACACAAGGCTTAAACATGCTCTCTCTCTCTCCATCTGTCTCTCGTCTGCAGATATGTTTTAATGTGAGAGGATGCCAACCCCCAGTCCCATCATCGCCACCTCACCTGCTTTTAAGATAACCTTTGGGCCGACTAGAGACACTGCTATGTAGTTGTGATGAACTGAGAGAATATTTATGTAGCACTGTGATTCATTAATCATGTGCTGCCTTCCCTGCTCCTATGTGCTTACCTCTTTCCCTTTGTCTTTTACACCTCTCTCTCCACCTCCTCTTTCTTCCTCTGGTTTTATAATTCACAACAGATGTGCATTGAAGTACAGATTGAACTTGTATTTATAACACTTGGACAATGAGCTTTTCAATAAAGCGTTTCACATTCTCTACTGGTTGAAATGAAGTGTAATGTGATGAAATACTCCACCTATCCTGTGTTTATCAGATCAATGCAGATGAAGGGCATTAGATGTTGAGATGAACCGGTGTTGGAGTATTTACATGATGCATAGGAAGTGTAGTGTTCTGGTTTTTAACATTATGTTTCTGTATATATTAATTAACTAGTTAAATCCTGTTTCTAGTCTATTAGTTACAATGTGTAACCATTGATGTCCCAGGACCAAGATTGGTAGACACTGTTGAAGTGTAGAATTGTAATACATACATGCAGACACAGCGTCATTCAAAGACTGGAATTTGATTCTCCTGGTATTGGATATGACTGAATAATCATCTCAAGGACATTCATACCTAAACTGCACATTTATTTGCCATGGTAGAATACATGATCAGTGAATATATTAAACGTACAGGCTACAAGGTGGGGATCTCATGCATGGTAATAACTACATGTATATTAGACTTGCATTCTTGGCACAACATGATATTATATTCTACTAATCCATAGGCTTCATTAATGTCATTCAGGCTGTTTTGAAGTTGATACAACTGGCTATGATAGCTGAGGTTCATAGCTAGGTTCTGAACTAATATGTATACCAAACGTTTGGGTCCATACACAGATTGGCTAGATAGCTAGCTACACATCCATGGGCATACAGGGATTTTAATCATCCACTGCACAATAAGCAAGAACATAGCTAGCTACGTGATTTCATCTATCTGCATGGCAAATATCAGCAAGGAAAGCTTACAAAATTGTACCTTCAATTTGCAGTAAATTATTCAGCTAGCTAGATTCTATACATCCACTGTTTCACAAAATGGCAGTCTGGTTCACTGGTTGTTTCATGAGTCCCTAAAACAACCAGAATTACAATGTCATACTCATGTCACAACATCCATAAAGCTAGTCAGCTAGCTGGCTAATGTTAGCTAGTCAGCTAGCTGGCTAATGTTAGCTAGTCAGCTAGCTTGCTAAATCACGATTTTTGGAAATGAACTTTATGATAAAAAAATGCAGAATCGTTTGTCTCTACATTAACTAACATTCCTGTCAACTGTGCATGTTTTTGCATGATTCGTTTTGACGTTACATTTGCTTACATTTGCTTCCATCTTAGTACTGTTGTCCACCATCTTTGATCCAGTTCAGTTCTGTGTAGGGGTACCCCTCTCTCCTAGTATTTCTGTCCACCATCTTTGATCCAGTTCAGTTCTGTGTAGTGGTACCCCTCTCTCGAAGTATTTCTTTCAGCCATCTTTGCTGAAGAAAGTCTAACAATCACTAGTGCAGCAGCAGCCTCCCCCGGTTCTAGTGCCGGCCCTGTAAGAAGTTTAAGATGCGATGGAATGGTTGACGAAAAAAATAAATCACAGAAAAAATATATAGACTGATATTGATTTATTTAGGGGGGGGCTAATTAATATTTTAGTTCTAGCGACGTCTCTGGTTCCTACCCTTTAACTTTTTATCTGAAAATTAAATATACATTTTACTCAACTACCCAATCCAGTCAGCAGTTGGCGGTGTGGGAATTTAAGGCGACGCTGTTGGTGTGACGTATAATCTAGTGGACGCTTCTTTCAGCAGCAGAAATAGTTAGTCAGACACCTCGGTAGCTTGCTAGCCAAAATAGCCGAACCAATAAAGCTTTTTCGATGCTTTCGTTTTTTTATTAGCCACTGTGTTTTAAACCCTCTTCTGTCGTCTAGTTAGTTATCCGATTTAATTTCATATTTACGGTTGTTATTAGTCAGCTGGCGGGCTGGTTAAGTTAGCATTAGCCTAGCTAGCTAATAACCCCGACCATGCGGTCACTTAGCTACTCTTCTCCTGCTAAAGATAATATCTGCTGGATGGAGAAAGAAGCTCTGATCTTTCTGGTGAAAGAGGAGAAGGAAGAGGAGGATATCACAGTAAAACAAGAAGTAGAGGATGAGGCTGTTACAGTGAAAGAGAAATACGTTTCAGTGAAGGAAGAGGAAGACTCGTTCAGAGTGAAAGAGGAAGAGGATGTTACAGTAAAAGAAGAGGAAGAGAAAGGGGATGATGCAGTAATTGGAGTGAAAGAGGAGGAAGGGGAGATGACTGTCACATCGAAAAAGGAGAACGAGGAGGAAACTGGATGTCTGAGGCCGGTTTCCCAAACGCATCTTAAGGCATCCAACGATGAAATTAGCCGTAAGATGGTTTTGAGAAACAGCGTCCTGATTAATACTAGTAAGTACTGTCTTAAATACCAAACTCAGCAGTTGTTGAACTGATGTGTGGCGTTAAAGGGGAAATATGAAATTGCTACATCCATTTTTGGACTTTTAAATTATTTATATATAGCCATTGATTCTTGAAGAATATAACACATGCCTCATGAGCTTAGTTCAACTGTTTACCCCATCAGAACCTCAAATAAGCTTTTTTTTACTCCAATGTTTAGAAACAATGTAAACCAACACTGTATCGCCTCAAGGTTAAAACTATAATGTTGATATCATGGATGGTCTCTCTATGAATTTGAAAGTAGTTACATTTCTCTTATTACCAAAACAGTGGTGGAATGATTTTTTAAAACCGCAACAAAATGGCTGCTCAGAAACTTGGTTTGCTAAACAGCTGAGGGATGGGGGCTGGAGAAATGTAACCACTCTCAAATTCATAGAGAAAGACATTGTAGCAACCTTCAGGCTATCCCCTGAATTCACTACACTATGAATACAAAGACTGGCCACCCATGATGTCAAAATTATTGTTTTAAACAGAATTCTAGGCTATATAGTATATTCTAGAATTCATCCATGATGTCATAATGATAGTTTAACCAGGTTTCTAGGCTATATAGTATATTCTAGAATTCATCCATGATGTCATAATGATAGTTTAACCAGGTTTCTAGGCTATATAGTATATTCTAGAATTACCAGTGTAGATTTCCTGTGGGGGTCAAATTATTAGAGCTGTTGATAAGTCATTGTATAATATTCAGCTATTTTTTTTCCCATGCCCTTACTTTAAAGGCAAGACATATACCTAGATGTAATTACATTCATGAATTGGTTTGAAACCTTTGTTTTAAACCCTTCTCAAAGTTGTTGCTTTAAGTTGCCTGATGCTTGAAGCATGCTGTTTGATTAAATAATTACAGATACACAAGTTACTCGAGGGAGCCAGTCATCAATATAACCGAGAAAAACTCTTCCCTCCCGCTGCTACTGGACTTTGTAAATTCTGTCGTTATGCTCCTGAAGTTTTAAGTAATTAACTACACCAGCGGTCGTCAAACTTTTCCATTTAGAGACAATGTATCTGACCATTTCTACGGATCTGCGTGCCGGTTATGGCATTTTCATATGCACATTTTTGTGGAACAGTTTCATTTAATTTATAATACTATCTCAAAATCATTGTCTGTGATTAATCTACATTCTATCTAAATCTAAATGAAAATTATACAAATCTAAAAGTAACCTTTATTGCCATTGCCAACTATGTAAAAAAATTGCCTACATAACAAATAAAAACATTGCAGCCTGCAGGTAGAAAATATCCTGATAAAAATAAATATCCTAGAAATCACATTGGCTGCTCATGGCCTGTCTACAACAAACTTGAAACATTGTATCAACTATCAACTGGGTCCTCCGAAACTTGTGATAGCAAGCTTGCGACATTGTATAAAATATTCTGGGCCCTGAGAGTTTTCCGCGCCAGTGAGTTAGGGACAGACACAGCTGTAGGCTATTTGTGCAAAAGATAAGAAGTAATCAGGTATTTTATGACATTTCCACTGGATCAGAGAATTACATTTTTTCCTTTCATGCCGAGTGGAAATATTTTACGAAAATACTTGAGGAACTATTGTCGTACGCAATTGATTTTGATTAGACTTAGTATACTTGCTGTTTGAGGTGAAGAAAAAAATTACTTTGAGAAGCTCCACAACTCATTAGTGGTGGTGCATTAAGACAATGAGAAATACTATCAGACATCCTCAAATGGGCACATTTATAGGCCTACATTTGCACACAGGCCAGGTAGACTAGTCCTACTTCTATATGCGTAGTTAGGTGTGCGTCCTTACTCAACATTGACATGAGTGTTTTAAACAAAAGACAATGAGGTCTGGGTGGTCTGCCAGGGGCCGTTTCATTTAGTATCCGTTTGCGTCGGCATGGGGAATGATTGTCTTTTCCCATAGTATGTTGTACCGAAGTTGACCGACGAAGGGAATGTAACTTTATGACTGTTGGATTCTAAACTACATTGAGATATTAAAGACATGATAGATCAGACACAGAGTATATAAAGGGGTGAGATCTGTAGAAAGACAGTGGCTGTGGAATGTGCTGGGTGGACGGGAGGAGATCACAGGATTGCTATAGGAGAAGCGGATGGACATCTGTGGATTAGGTGAAGGAGGGGTTGAGGTCAGGTCAGATCCCCTGAAGGGAGTAATAAGGGTTTAGTATCCTGTTTCCCTCTTCCTGTCGACCCAGAAGATGTAAGGACTGGAGAGAAAGAGGAGTGTCCAAAGTGGGGTGTATATACTTGTGATGGTGAGAACATGTTTTTGTCTGAACTACGGCTGTAACGACCCTTTGGGAAGAATTAAACTTGGTTAAGCTTCTCTAGTGTCCGTGAGTTATTTACTCTGAATAATTAGAACCGAACACTATAATTAGTGTTCCCTGAAGGAGGGAAACGAGGCACAACACCTGATTGGCCCCACCCCTTTCCTGGGTCGGTGAAGAGCGGTATTACATTTAACTTCTTGAGAATACAGGGGGTGCTGTTTTCACATTAGCATAATTGCCTCTACAGATTAAACTGCCTCTTATTCAATTATTGCTGTTACTATATGCATATAACCATATACCATTGGATAGAAAACAAGCTATGGTTTCTAAAACCGTTTCAATTTTGACTCGGAGTGAAACACAGGTCATTTGACAGCACTTTCCCTGAGCAAGAAGAAGATTGCAAGATGTGTATGCTCGCTTCAACGCTCTGCCTATATATGGTCACGCCACCTATGACCCGAAACACACTTCATTCGTCTTCCTCTGGGTGTCAGGAAGACGTCAGAGGAGAATTATTATTTTTTGTTTATCTTGTACTGACGCGAAATAAGACCTATTTCTTTAGCGTGACCGACAACTTCCGGTTTTCTGAAACGCGCGTTTTAGAGGTGCAATTGTCTTTTGTTATGCTGACGTTACGGATGAAAACTATCTCCGTCTCGAAGTTTGTTTGATACATGTGACCATATCATCGTAATGTATGTTTTTTCAATATAGTTTAATCAGATTATTTGAATTTTTTCGGGAGTTTTGCCGTGTTCCGTTCTGTGAGTTTTTTAACTTTGGACAGGGACCGTGCCAGTCGACCAGTACCCAGGCTAAATGAAGAGGGAAAGTTGCCATTGTGAATGGATTGAACGACTCATCAGGACTAAGGACACCTTGATCAACATTCTGATGAAAGATCAGCAATAGTAAGACCCAATTTACGATGTTATTTCATATATCTGTCGTGCATGTGAACTGGTCGGGCGCGCCCAGCTGGTTCTGGCTGGCGTGGCTATGCTAATTTAGCGCTACATTTTGTTTTCGCTATAAAACATTTAATAAATCTGAAATATTGTTTGGATTCACCAGATGTTGGGCTTTCAATATCTGTACGCTGTGTATTTTTTCTGAAATGTTTTAAGACAAGTAATTAGTTATATAACGTTGGTCTCTGTAATTGTTCTAGCTGCATCAGCACTATATCAGATTGCAGCTGCAATGTAGAACTGTGATTTATACCTGAAAAATGCACATAAAAAAAAAAAAACTATGCTATACCATAAATATGTTATCAGACTGTCATCTTATGAATTTGTTTGTTGGTTAGTGGCTATATATATTTTCATTTAGTCGAATTAGTGATAGCTACTGACACAGGAAAAAACTGTTGGAGTAAGAAAATGGTGTCTTTTGCTAACGTGTTTAGCTAATAGATTTACATATTGTGTCTTCCCTGTAAAACATTTAAAAAATCTGAAATGGTGGTTTTATTCACAAGATCTGTGTCTTTCATTGGGTGTCTTGGACTTGTGATTTAATGATATTTAGATGCTACTATTTAATTGTGACGCTATGCTAGCGATGCTAATCAGTGTGGGGGGGGTGGGGGGTGCTCCCGGATCCGGGTTAGGTACTCGGTAGAGGTTAACCTTTTCTCAATAGGGGGGGCGCCATTTCGACTTTGTAAAAAAACGTTCCCAAATTAAACTGCCTCGTACTCAATTCTTGCTCGTACAATATGCATATTATTATTACTATTGGATAGAAAACACTCTCTAGTTTCTAAAACCGTTTGAAATATATCTGTGAGTAAAACAGAACTCATTTTGCAGCAAACTTCCTGTCAGGAAGTGAGAAATCTGAAATCGGGCACTCTGTTCCAGGGTCAGTTTATTAATTTGCATGTAATCTATGGGTCGACATGCACTGCATAAGCCTTCCCCTAGGTGTCAGTAAGCAGTGAGAATTGGAATGGGGTGTCTAGGTAGATCTGAGGCCGTACAAAAGCTCTTGGAACCGGGTGTGCAGTCTTTTCAACGTTCGTCATGACGCAAGACAGACCTCAGGATTGCATTCTGAAAAGCTCTCGTTATAGGCGTTAGATATATCCGGCTCTGATTTTATTCGATATAGGTGTTAAAAACATCATACGGTAGTTATTTTAAACCGAGTTATATCAGTTTACATCAGTATATTGCGATTTTCGGTATTTTATTTGTGCTGCGTTATGTTGAGTTGGACACGTCTTCGCCACATGGCTAATGTTTGCTGCTAATTCCAAAGTTGAAGACGACAATCTACAACCGAGCAATGATTATTCTGGACAAAGGACAACTTGCACAAGATTCTGATGGAAGCTCATCAAATAGTAAGAACTATTTATGATGTTAATTCGTTGTTCTGTTGAAAAATGTTAAACTATTATTCCGCCATTAATTTCGGTGCGGTCTCGCTTTAACGTACGCTGTATGTCGTAGTAACGTCAATTTTAAAAATCTAACACAGCGGTTGCATTAACCTCTTTGGGCTCCAGGGGGTGTATTGAGTAGCTCTGATTAAAAGTGCCCATTTCAAACGGCCTCGTACTCAATTCTTGCTCGTACAATATGCATATTATTATTACTATTGGATAGAAAACACTCTCTAGTTTCTAAAACCGTTTGAATTATGTCTGTGCGTGAAACAGAACTGGACTTAGAGCAATTTCCCTATGTGGAGTTGAGAATGCAGATTTTTACAACCTGTTCCCAGAGCTGTGTATAACTCTCCCTGTCTTCTATTGGTTGAGTTACACTGCATACGCCTTCCCCTGGGTGTCAGCGAATAGAGGGCCTTCAAATGGAGTCTCTAGGCAGAGCCGAAAGTCTATAAATTGATTGGAACCGAAGTGTCCCTCCTTTTGGATCCTCGCGCTGACGCAGTAAGGGTCTTGGCATGTCGTTTTAGAAGCTCTGGTTTTAGCTCCTAGATATATCCGGCTCTGTTTTTATTCGATATAGGCTTTAAAGACATCATAATCTTGTTATTTTAAACCGATTTATATCAGTTTATGTCAGTATATTGCGATTTTCGGGTATTTCATTTTATGACGTTGTAGAAAGTTGGGTATCTCTCCTTCGCATGCCATTGTTTACTGCTAATTGCATCGTGGAAGAGGACGTTCTCCAACCCAGCAACGATTCTTTTGGACAAAGGACACCTTTCCCAAGATTCTGATGGCAGTTCATCGAAAAGTAAGAACTATTTATGCTGATAAATCGTTGTTTTGTTGAAAAATGTTAAATGCATAAGACGCCATTAATTTTTGTGTAGCTTCGCACGATGTATTGCGCAATAAAGTTAATTTTACAAATGTAACAAAGCGATTGCATTAAGAACTCATTTGTCTGTCATATGCTGTCCACCCTGTATTTTTTTAGTCAAGTTTATGATTATTTATTGATTAGAATAGGTGCCTCTCCAAGATGGCGCCCGACATTTTCTGGGCAGCTTGGCAACTTTTCTCATTGTATAACCACGATTTGTGCGGCTAAATATGCACATTTTCGAACAAACTCTATATGTATGTTGTAATATGATGTTACAGGACTGTCATCTGAAGAATTCTGAGAAGGTTAGTGAAAAAATTAATATATTTTGGTGGTGATTACGTTATCGCTCTTTTTGCCTTGAATCAATGCTGTTGTTATGTTTGCTATTGTGCTAAGCTAATATAACGCTATATTGTGTTTTCGCTGTAAAACACTTGATAAATCGGAAATATTGTCTGGAATCACAAGATGCCTGTCTTTCAATTGCTGTACACTATGTATTTTTCAGAAATGTTTTATGATGAGTATTTAGTTATTTGGCGTTGGTGTCTGTCATTTTTCTGTCTGCTTTCGGTGCAATTTCTGACTGTAGCTGCAATGTAAACTATGATTTATACCTGAAATATGCACATTTTTCTAACAAAACATATGCTATACAATAAATATGTTATCAGACTGTCATCTGATAAAGTTGTTTCTTGGTTAGTGGCTATTTATATCTTTATTTGGTCGAATTTGTGATAGCTACTGATGGAGTAAAAAACTGATGGAGTAAGAAAAGTGGTGTCTTTTGCTAACGTGTTTAGCTAATAGATTTACATATTGTGTCTTCCCTGTAAAACACTTTAAAAATCGGACATGTTGGCTTGATTCACAAGATGTGTACCTTTCATATGCTGTATTGGACTTGTTAATGTGTGAAAGTTAAATATTAAAAAAATATATATTTTGAATTTCGCGCCCTGCACTTTGAGCTGGCTGTTGTCCTAAGTGTGCCGGCATCGGGCTAGCAAGCCTAACAGGTTAAGAACTAGTGTATCTTTATTTTGCTGTCCAACCTGTATTTTTTAGTCAAGTTTATGATTAGTTATTGATTAGATTAGGTGCCTCTCCCAAGATTTCTACCGACATTTTGTTTGCATTTTGGCTACTATTCATATTGTATAACCACGATTTGTGCCGCTAAATATGCACATTTTCGAACAAACCATATATGTATTGTGTAATTTGATGTTATAGGACTGTCATCTGAAGAAGTTTGAGAAGGTTAGTGAAAAAATTAATATATTTTGGTGGTGATTACGTTATCGCTCTTTGCCTTGAATCAATGCTGTTGTTATGGTTGCTATTGTGCTAAGCTAACATAACGCTATATTGTGTTTTCGCTGTAAAACACTTGATAAATCGGAAATATTGTCTGGAATCACAAGATCTTTGTCTTTCATTTGCTGTACACTGTGTATTTTTCATAAATGTTTTATGATGAGTATTTAGGTAATTCACGTTGGTCTCTGTAGTTATTCTAGTTGCTTTGGTGAGAGTTGTGATGGTGGCTGCAATGTAAAACTATGATTTATACCTGAAATATGCACATTTTTCTAACAAAACATATGCTATACAATAAATATGTTATCAGACTGTCATCTGATGAAGTTGTTTCTTGGTTAGTGACTTTTTATATCTTTATTTGGTCGAATTTGTGATAGCTACCTATGCAGTAAAAAAATGGTGGGGGAAAAAAGTTGTCTTTTGCTATCGTGGTTAGCTAATAGAAATACATATTGTGTCTTCCCTGTAAAACATTTTAAAAATCTGAAATGATGGCTGTATTCACAAGATGTGTATCTTTCATCTGGTGTCTTGGACTTGTGATTTCATGATATTTAGATGCTAGTATTTACTTGTGGCGCTATGCTAGGCTATGCTAGTCAGCTTTTTTACTGATGAGGGTGCTTCCGGATCCGGGATGAGTACCAAGTAAAAGTTAACTGAGCCACCTTGTAATCCAAGATGGCGTAGCAGTAAGATGTGTTTGTTGTAAATGTTATGTTTTTTTCATATATTTTTGGCAACACACCTCACCCAATGTGATACGGAACTGCAATTTTTTAGACCTTATAGCTGGAAACTCCAGCAGAAGCTAGCTATCAGAAGCTAACCAGCTAATTAGCTACTAGCTATTGAGTCATTGTTAGCCATTGCTACCTTTAACTTTTTAGCTCAGACACCAGCCGCTTTTAGCCTGGATAACACCTGCCAGTCTGCACAGCGCGATATCAACCCTGAGCATATCGGACTGTTTTTCTCCACTACATCACCGTATTCCTGCCGTAAGCTCTGGACCATTACACCGGATAATCACAGCTAGCTAGCTGCCACCGAGTGGCCCAGCCCCGAAGCTAGCCTTGAGCGAGGCCCATCTCCCGGCCTGCTCAGTGGACCCTATGATCACTCGGCTGCACAGCTGATGCCTCCCAGACTCTTCACTAAGACGACTAGAAGCCGGATCATCACCGGATTCCTGCCGTAAGCTCTGTACCGGATTGGGTATAGTGGCTTACGCCCTTGTCCCGAAGCTAGCACCAGTTAGTCTCGAGCCAAGCGCATCTCCCGGCTAGCGTAGTAATAGTAGTATCGACTACCTAACGGCTTCCCTGGTTCATATATTGCTGTTCACTGGACCCTATGATCACTTGGCTACATAGCTGATGCCTGCTGGACTGTTCATTAGTCACGGTTCTCCATTTTGTTTATCTGTCGGCCCCAGCCTCGAACTCAGGCCCCGTGTGTAGTTAACTGACCCTCTCTGCCCATTCATCTCCATTTTACCTGTTGTTGTCTTAGCTGATTAACTGTTGTCTTAACCGTTGTTGTCTTAGCTAGCTCTCCCAATCAACACCTGTGATTGCTTTATGCCTCGCTTTGTCTCTCTAATGTCAACATGCCTTGTATACTGTTGTTTAGGGTAGTTATCATTGTTTTATTTTACTGCGGAGCCCCTAGTCCCACTCAACATGCCTCAGAGAACTCTTTTGTCCCACCTCCCACACATGCGGTGACCTCACCTAGCATAACTAGTGCCTCCAGAGATGCAACCTCTCTTATCTGCCGTCATCCCCCTCTTCAAAGGGGGTGACACTCTAGACCCAAACTGTTACATACCTATATCCATCCTGCCCTGCCTTTCTAAAGTCTTCAAAAGTCAAGTCAACAAACAGGTCACTGACCATTTTGAATCCCACCGTACCTTCTCCGCTGTGCAATCCGGTTTCCGAGCTGGTCACGGGTGCACCTCAGCCACGCTCAAGGTCCTGAACGATATCATAACCGCCATCGATAGGAGACAATACTGTGTCACTGTCTTCATCAACCTGGCCAAGGCTTTCGACTCTGTCAATCACCGTATTCTTATCGGCAGACTCAACAGCCTTGGTTTCTCAAATGACTGACTCACCTGGTTCACCAACTACTTCTCAGATAGAGTTCAGTGTGTCAAATCAGAGGGCCTGTTTTATGGACTTCTGGCAGTCTCTATGGGGGTACCACAGGGTTCAATTCTCGGGCCAACTCTTTTCTCTGTATATACCAACGATGTTGCTCTTGCTGCGGGTGATTCCTTGATCCACCTTTATGCAGACGACACCATTCTGTATACATCTGGCCCTTCTTTGGACACTTAACTTCTTGGTGACAGGAGGGCAGTATTGAGTAGCTTGGATGAATAAGGTGCCCAGAGTACGCTACCTGCTACTCTGTCCCAGATGCTAATATATGCATATTGTTATTAGTATTGGATAGAAAACACTCTGAAGTTTCTAAAACTGTTTGAATGATGTCTGTGAGTATAACAGAACTCACATGGCAGGCGAAAACCTGAGACAAATCCAACCAGGAAGTGGGAAATCTGAGGTTTGTAGTTTTTTAAAGCTTGGCTTACCGAATACACATTGAGATATGGATAAAGTTGCACTTCCTACGGCTTCCACTAGATGTCAACCGTCTTTAGAAACTTGAATGAGGCTTCTACTATAAAGGAGGGGCTCATGAGACCTCTGAGTCAGTGGTCTGGCAGAGTGCCTTGGTCTCATGACGCACGCTCCCGACAGAGTTACCTCTAGTTCCAGTGCTTTTCTTCAGACAAAGGAATTCTCCGATTGGTACATTATTGATGTTTTATGTTAAAAACATCCTAAAGATTGATTCCATACACCGTTTGACATGTTTCTAAAGGACTGTAACGGAACTTCTCGAGTTTTTGTCTGGACGAAGTGCCTGCGCCTCATGAAGGTGGATTACTGGGCTGAACACGCTAACAACAAGTGACTATTTGGGCATATGAGTGTTTTCTATCCAATACAAATAATAATATGCATATATTAGCATCTGGGACAGAGTAGGAGGCAGTTCACTCTGGGCACGCTATTCATCCAAAAGTGAAAATGCTGCCCCCTATCCCATAAAGGTTAACAAACCTCCAAACGAGCTTCAATGCCATACAACACTCCTTCCGTGGCCTCCAACTGCTCTTAAACGCTAGTAAAACTAAATGTATGCCCTTCAACCGATCGCTGCCCGTACCCGCCCGTCCAGCATGACTACTCTGGACGGTTCTGACTTAGAATATGTGGACAACTATAAATACCTAGGTGTCTTGCTAGACTGTAAACTCTCCTTCCAGACTAATATTAAGCATTTCCAATCTAAAATTAAATCTAGATTTGGCTTCCTATTTTGCAACAAAGCCTCCTTCACTCACGCTGCCGAACATACCCTCGTAAAACTGACTATCCTACCGATCCTTGACTTCAGTGATGTCATTTTCAAAATAGCCTCCAACACTCTACACAGCAAACTGGATGCAGTCTATCACAGTGCCATCCGTTTTGTCACCATATCCCTATATACCACTGCTCTCGTCGGCTGGCCCTCGCTACATATTCGTCTCCAAACCCACTAGCTCCAGGTCATCTATAAGTCTTTGCTAGGTAAAGCTCCGCCTTAACTCAGCTCACTGGTCACCATAGCAACACCCACCCGTAGCACGTGCTCCAGGAAGTATATCTCACTGGTCATCCCCAAAGCCAACACCTATTTTGGCCACCTTTCCTTACAGTTCTCTGCTGCCAATGACTGGAACGAATTGCAAAAATCGCTGAAGCTGGAGACTCTCCCTCACTAACTTTAAGCATCAGCTATCTGAGCAGCTTACCGATCGCTGCAGCTGTACACAGCCCATCTGTAAATAGCCCATCCAACTACCTACCTCATCCCGCTACTATGGCCTATTTATTGCCTTACCTCCTTACTCCATTTGCACACACTGTATATAGACTTTCTATTGTGTTATTGACTGTACGTTTGTTTATCCCACGTGTAACTCTGTTGTTTTTGTCTCACTGGTTTGCTTTATCTTGGCAGGTCACAGTTGTAAATGAGAACTTGTTCTCGACTGGCCGACCTGGTTAAATAAAGGTGAAATACAAAGAAATCTTAACTTTTTTAGCAACACCCAAATGTATACTGTCACTAATGCGGTTCTTCAATAATTACACATAATTCTTAATACTGTAGCAAACATTTATATTAAGCAGGACATTCAAACGAGCCTTACAATTATAATCCAAAGTAGTGTGAAATGTACTCATAATCAACCTGGAAATAGAGGTTACTCCCCTGAGTTTTCCCCTATTCACATTCAGAATACATTGTGAAAAACTAAAAGCTATGCTCACCATTTTTGCTCCAGGCAGATATACTACATCCATAACTAGTGGTTTCCTCATTACCAGATATACTACATCCATAACTAGTGGTTTCCTCATTACCAGATATACTACATCCATAACTAGTGGTTTCCTCATTAGCAGATATACTACATCCATTACTATCGGTTTCCTCATTAGCAGGGAGGTGTTTCTGCAATCAAATTGTGTGCGCATCGCCCTTGTGCCGCAATTTTATTAAACACAGAAAGGGGCCTATATTGGAGACCAAAAGTTGTCTGGCACACTGCTTAGAGTTTCAACAACATGAATAACTTATTTCTAGCCTACAATCATCGATGTTACTACTAAAATATGACTATTCTTGCTCATTTTATGACAATTGTCAAATAATTTTAGCATTCATTACAGACGTCAATTGTTGTACAACATCATGGCTACGCTGTTGGCATCACCTTTTACAGTGGATTTCCACTGTTGTGGGCCTTTAATCATCTGTCTTTGTTGTTCACTCAGGAGAGATACGGGACTATCGTGGATCTTCTGTGGAGCCTCAACAACCTCATGATGCTGACGAGGCAGAGAAGAGTCTCTCCAGATCAGAACGCCTCAATAAACACCTGCAGAGATCCACAGGGAAGAGAACTCACTGCTGCTCTGACTGTGGGAAGAGATTCACCTCATCAGGCATGAAAATTCATCAAAGGATCCACACAGGAGAGAAACCTTATAGCTGTGTTCAATGTAGGAAGAGTTTTACTGCATCTAGCAATCTGACTTTACACCAGAGAACACACACAGGAGAGAAACCTTATAGCTGTGATCAATGTGGGAAGAGTTTTACTACATCTGGCTCTCTGACATTACACCAGAGAACACACACAGGAGAGAAATCTTATAGCTGTGGTCAATGTGGGAAGAGTTTTGTTCGATTTGGCCACCTGACTATACACCAGAGAACACACACAGGGGAGAAATCGTAAAGCTGTGGTCAATGTGGGAAGAGGTAATCTGATTAAAGATCTCTGACTAAACATCAGAAAATACATGAAGGAGTTGTTTCATGATATCAATGAATTAATGTCACAATGTAGAATGTTTTAACATTGTTGTAGAAGTATTTTAATGATGTCACAATGTAGAATGTTTTAACATTGTAGTAGGAATAGTGTAATGATGTCACAATGTAGAATGTTTTAACATTGTAGTAGGAGTTTTTTAATGATGTCACAATGTAGAATGTTTAAACATTGTAGTAGGAGTATTTTAATGATGTCACAATGTAGAACCCTAAATGTTTGCCCCCTGTTCTATTGATTTCAATATGATATGGATTTTAGCCTCAGGGGGAAAATCCAGGTTCTGAATTGAAAGAGTACTATTTATGAGATTTAGTAAGTACACATTATTCCCAGATTCAGTGTGGTTTTTGAGCTGCTAGTTTTAACAGTACGTGCAACCTCATCTCCCTCCTGTCACATAAATGATTTTAGCATGATATCGATGAGTTATGACAAATAAGTGTTGTGTTCCTTTGTTTAGCGACCCCTACATTTAAATGCATTCCAACATCACGTACAACCTGATTTCCCCCCTAATCGATATCAGTGATTTATTGCTACTTGTCAAAACAACACTGTTTCTGGTGCTTGTGAAGATTATAAAGTCTTTTTTTTTTTTTTTTTTTTTAATAAATACAAGTAATATGATTATTGTGGCAGATGTTTGTGTAAATAGCACATGTTATGTTTAGGTTTTCAATTTATCCCAAACTGTTTCTACATATTGGTTATTGATTTGGACATGTTAAACTGTGTTTTGACATTGAGGCTATCCCACCTAGCAAAATGTAATTGAAAAGTCGTTGAAAATAAGACTATGCAATCAAATATTTTTTTAAACATTTTTTATTATACCATGCCTTACCATTAAGTGAATTATTGACAATACAAATGATCAAAGGGGTGTACATTTGGTTTTGGTAATTCATGTTTACAATTCATGTAACTTTTAGTAATCATAATTATTTATGCAATCAACTGACAATTTTCGGGTATAAATATATTGACATTGTTGCCCTTCTTTTAGAATAGCAGGGTTAATTCTCAGATGTGCCAACCCAAATGTACTAGAGCATGACATTGGGGACTGGGCCCCGATCCAACAACATGCCTATCTAGTGAACCCTGAAAAGAGAGAGAAGCTCCGCAGTGAGGTGGAAAGTTACTACGGATATCGCAGGAGTTTCCTCTTGAAATCAGACTTGTCCGTGGTTGCTGATTTTCTCAAAGGTGGGCAGTCAAAAAGATTTGTGTTTTGCGTTTAGCCAGTGAGTTGCCATGGATCACAATTTATTTTGACTGCACGGTTTTCCGTATTGGAGATGAGTTTTGTTTGGGCTCGTTCCAAGGGGACGAGAGTTCTAGAAGCTAGTGAGCTTTAGGAAGACGAGAGTTCTAGAAGGGAAAAAATAATAGTTTAAGAATCTATAGAAAGAAAAAGGAGAAAAGATACGATATTATTATACATTCTATATTATTATTTAGAAGGATGTGTTTTTTCTTGTTTTTAATTGTTGACTGCCAGTAGACACCATGTTTATATTGGTGAAGCATTGTAGTTGATTATAATGTGAAATGGAAGTTGTTTTCTGTTGGTGGTGAGCAAACTTGTCCAACAAAAATATAGGATATATTTGTTGTCTTAAGGGGGATTTTTGTTGTCTTTACAGGCTTTGGTTTTCCATTTATGTTTTGAGGTTGGACTTTAGCAAGTATAGCTCGTTAGCACGTAGGACGCACTGATTGGTGTCACCTCGTTAGTCAGTATATGTTACACCTGTGCTGGCTTGTCCATCTCGTTAGTGGGAAGGTGTTTCACCTGAGCTGGTCCAGGTTCTATTTAAGAGTGTCTGGCCCAGTGCTCCAGTTGTCTTGATAGATGTGGAGAGTCAACACCTTTAGTTGCTCCACCTTTTTGGTTTGTTTCCTGTCTTTAAGTTTGGTGTGAGTTTTTCTTTTGTTTGCCTTTTCTTGGGCATATTTAGTGGGTCTCATGGTGGGTGTCTTTGAGGTCCCAGTTGTTGTTACTAGTCAACTTTCAGTGGACACCCCATAGTGACTTTCAGAGCCCATCCTAAAAAACAAGCTTATAATTTTGGATTGGATATTTTAATCAATGGCATTTCCTTAGGATGCTCATTAGTCTTTAAGTTGGTATTATTGTTTTTTAGCCTCTTATGTTTGTGTACTAAATATTCCTGTTTATTTTCATTGTTTTCTCCTGTGAAGCCATTGTGTTGCATGTCTGAAATGTGCTGTATAAATAAAGCTTGATTTGATTTTAACAAATGAATCCAATGACTGACCAATCAACAGACTCTTGGTCCATCTTAGTATGAAAAACAGTATCACTTTTCCAGCCTGCTGAAGGTGTGGTGGAGTGGGAAACACCACCCCCGGCTCTACCAGGGGCTTGAGGTGGTCTCCCACAGCTCTGCTGGTGGAGTGGTAAACACCACCCCCGGCTCTACCAGGGGCTTGAGGTGGTCTCCCACAGCTCTGCTTATGTAATGTTCTGTTTCCTTGCCGTTCCATTTCATGACTGCCCCTGCAACACAGAAGGAAACACATTTAGTCATATTATATAAAACACTCAAAGTAATGGATATGATGCATCTATGGCCTCAGTTCCACCTGGCACCTAAATGTAACTTCTGTCATCTGATCACTCCAAGCTGCATTCGGTTCAGATCTACCAGGATGGGCCTTTGACGCAGTCAGGCCACCGAATATGTATAAGCAATATAAAGAGATGTGGGGAAAAGTACATTTTACACACATTACCTTCATAAATCAAATGTTATAGGTCACAGGCAGATGTTATTGTAGTGAAATGCTAGACAAAGCAAGTAGGCACGCAATGGATTATGGTCATTGTAGTTAATTACGTTTTATGAGCTAAACTATGTAGAATATTGGCCTGTTGGAAACTCCAACTCCCTACTACATCACACAGTTCAGGCTGGATCTGATTTATCTCTAGAGAAACTACAACTCCCTACTACATCACACAGTTCAGGCTGGATCTGATTTGTCTGATTTATCTCTAGACTAGTTCCAAACACACCCTCTGGGCAGACAGGCCAAAGGCGCTTGCTTGCATCAATTCGGGGAACCATTGATCTACTTCAGAGGAACTGTGTCTAGAGTAACTTCCTGTTGTTTTGACACTTCACTGGAAAACTAGAATAACTATCTGTTGCTACAGAACGAGACGACCAATTCACAGTTAGTCTGTGTCTCGTTCTCCACACACGGACACACACCAAGATCACGTGTTTTCTATATACACAAGATAGTTTGACTATATAAGGCTTCTGAACTCCTTGTGTCATCGAGCTCTCGGCCTTACACCTCAGAGTGTAGGGCTGACCAGCTACATTATTGCAATTCTTATCAAATAAAGGTTGATTGTTTGAAGAAATGGCAAAGTCTCTCCTGGTTGGTTAGAATTTCTACCACAATGTTCAGTAACAACGTTAGCTTAGTTAACTAACAATGTGCAGCAGGCTTTTTCAATACCAACAATGATAGATCAGACTGAGTACAGAATGAATGACTGACTGCCCGGTTCAACATCAGTTCACCGTCTCACCTCATACTGTATTGGAGCAGCAGCAGCTGACTTGATCGTTGATGCTAATCATCATGTTTTGAATCTGAGAGTAAATAGATCCGACTACAACTCTAAAAATGAAGGGTTCAACTGAAGTTGTCCTCAGATCCCCTAAGAACCGTAGGGTTCTTGGTCAATGAAAAACAGCCCCAAAAGGTTCTTCAAAGAACTTGTTAGAAGGTGGGTTCATCGAGGAACCTCCGTTGTTGCTGGACTTCTTCCGGGAACTTCGCAATTACAACTGAAAACGATGGTGACAAGTTTGGATGCGACAACAGTTAAAAAGGTTAAGTTGGGTTGATGTTTGGCTCTGAATATGTCTCGAAATAATTTATATATAAAAATATCACATACTAATAATGAATAACGAAGACAATGATGGTTTTCTGTGAACATCTTCCATAACGTTACTATAGTTAATTACCGTAAATATTAGAAAGCCGGGTTTGACCGTCGGCGTTGTATGAGCTACAGTACAGTACCGTTATCTAGCTAGCTAACGTTATGTCCTAACTAGGCACAACTAGGTTTGGATTATTTCCCTGAACTATATTCTTTCCCATATATTGTATATCGTTTCCATAAAGGCAACATGGCTTTACACTCATTAACGTAAGTTTCCAATCTAGAGCAGTTCTCACTTTTGTGAGAATGAACTAGCTAACGTTAACTAACTAACTAACTAAGGACGGTGACCTGTCCAGACGAGATGTTACAACGAACTGAATCGTCAATGGAGGTCTTCCTCTTTATATAGCCCGCTACAGCATGCAATACTATTAACTCACAAGGGGTCATAACGTTACATGGACAATACTATCCCATTTTGGAAACGTTACATGGACAATACTATCCCATTTTGGAAACGTTACATGGACAATACTATCCCATTTTGGAGACGTTACCTGTACAATACTATCCCATTTTGGAAACGTTACATGGACAATACTATCCCGTTTTGGAAACGTTACCTGTACAATACTATCCCATTTTGGAAACGTTACATGTACAATACTATCCCATTTTGGAAACGTTACATGGACAATACTATCCCATTTTGGAAACGTTACATGTCCGCCCCCTTGTGGAGGGAAATTAATATCTTAGATGGTAGCTGTAGATGGGATTCAAATGCATAATGGTATTAATACAGTGTCTAGACTACCTCTTTTGTATAAATGCCCTTCAGACTCCAAACACAGTATTGCCACGCAGCAAAATGTTGCGTATAATCTTTCAAGTCAGCCTGATAAAATATTGAACAATTTGTGAACAAAGATATCTTGAAATGTGATATTAGGCCTGTATGGCAGTACTGTTACTGTATGGCAGTACTGTATTGGCTAGTGCTTTCTCCAATATGATCTTCTATTTTACATTACATTGTATGTCGATGCCATTTATCTTTCAATATTTATTTTATATATATATATATATATACACTGCTCAAAAAAATAATGGGAACACTTAAACAACACAATGTAACTCCAAGTCAATCACACTTCTGTGAAATCAAACTGTCCACTTAGCGAGCTGTGGCAAGACGTGGAGGAGGCCGTAGGCGGGCAACAACCCAGCAGCAGGACCGCTATCTCCGCCTTTGAGCAGGAGGAGCACTGCCAGAGCCCTGCAAAATGACCTCCAGCAGGCCACAAATGTGCATGTGTCTGCTCAAACGGTCAGAAACAGACTCCATGAGGGTGGTATGAGGGCCCGACGTCCACAGGTGGGGGTTGTGCTTACAGCCCAACACCGTGCAGGACGTTTGGCATTTGCCAGAGAACACCAATATTGGCAAATTCGCCACTGGTGCCCTGTGCTCTTCACAGATGAAAGCAGGTTCACACTGAACACATGAGCACCTCCTCCACGTCTCCTGATGTACTGGCCTGTCTCCTGGTAGCGCCTCCATGCTCTGGACACTACGCTGACAGACACAGCAAACCTGGGGTGAAGTTACCAGGGCCGGTCATAAAGATGGCAAACTTCCTAACATAACAAAGTGGATATGATATACACACTAAAGCTGAAAAATCTGTATTTAGCATCAAGTCTACAATATTGTTAGTTTACCTATGATTCATTTTTAATGTATGTTGTTTTTATTGTACATCATTATTTATTTATTTTTTAAATGTCATTAAAAGCACTATACAAAGTAAATGTATTATTTATTATGGTCTGACATGTCTGCAGAAATGTTGCAATTTTGTAATGTGTTTTTTTTTTGTAAATTGTTTGGTAAATTTAATATACAATTAATTAATTATTTAAATCAATATTGTTATTATTAAAATATGTTTTTATAATGGAGGGAGGGTGGACAGGGAGTTTAAAAAATTTACCCCAAAAGGTTCTTCGAGGAACCATGATAAGGGGTTCTTCAAATAACTTACGGGCGTTCCCACAAAAGGTTCTTCAAGTAACATTTAGGGGTTCCCTCACAGTTTCCATTTGAAGAACCCCTAAAGGATACTCGAGGAACCTTTACTTTTTAGAGTGTATATTGATAAAACTCACCTTGTCTGAGAGACATTTACATAGTTATACACAGCCAAATTTGGGATTAGTATTTTGGGGCGAAATAGCGGCCACAACAGACAGACCTGATATGGCCCATAATTCAACGTCCTTGGACGTCACGTGCTGACTGGGTATGACCAAAGTTATTCTATTTAGCTACACTTTGTAGTACATTTTTACACTATAATAAATGTTTCTGATGCCACATAGCCCTTTTTCAAAGGGAGTCGTTGGTTTTTAGATGCAGTCGCTTTTTAGCTTTTTGTCTGAAAGTATTTTCTCAACTACGATACCAACTCCAGTCAGCAGATGGCGATGTGCGTCTTTCAGGTGATTCTGCCACTGTGACGTATAATCTAGTGGACGGGACGCTTCAACATCAACAGTTAGTCAGTCACCTTGTTTCACTCTAACTTTATGGAAAAATGTTTAATTAATAAATCTAGCAACTCCTCTCATACTGGGAATAATTACAGGTGCACCTTACTAGCTTATACTATAGCATACATGGTCTTAACTAGTAAACACAGATTATAGTTTTCCTCCAGTTCACATAGATAGCTGGCTCGGCCCTCTTCACACCTCCAAGGTGTCCCCTCACCCCTCACTCAGGAATACACTCTCAGAGCCTATTGCCTCGGCCCTGTTTACGCCTCCAAGGTGTCCCCCTCACACAGGAATACACACTCAAAGCCTATGAGGCTTTTATAAAAACTCTGCTTGTTTCACTCACCTTTTTCTTTTTTTTTAAACTACGTTTGAGATGTGGTATCCACTCGGCTCGCTGCCTCTCAGATCAAAGGTGGGTCCATCTGCTCCGTTCCCAAAGTGTGGTCTCCTGTGATCCCAAGTTTGAGGGATCCCTCGTGTACCATTTACCCAGGTCCGTCAGGAGCGTCACCAAGTGAAGATTCACATCCTCATCGCCAAATGTGGTTATTTTCTTCCATATCAAATGAGGAGACAAACTTATCACACAAGTCAGAGTTATTCTTAAACTAAATCTTTATTCACTTATTAATAAGGGAGCAGGTCAATACAACGCACACATATAAAGTGAATCAATTGAGTGCTCTACGATAAGGATGGCTGGTCGACAAATCACCCCCAGATTATTTTTTGAGAGCCACGAGACAAAAGTACAAAGGTCTTTTATAGCCAAGATACACCCCTTTCAACCTACATGACCAACAACAGATGTATAGAACGGGTCACAAGGTTAAGATTTGTATGAAATATACTTATAATACTCAGCAAACAGTATCTGCTGTAAAAACAGTACTCTTTGTGTAGAGACCAGGGTCTGGCCCTGGGGTCATCTCTCCCTGGTACCATATAGAACAGAAACATTAACTCATGCTCTGGAATGCGGTCTCTTTTGGTTTTATCACCCAAAAGACATTGTAAATGTCCTGTCAGTGTGTTCTCCCAGAGGCCCATCCTCAGTAGAACACAGACACAATAGTTCTAAGAACCCTCTATTCTGTTGCATAAAACAACCATTTGATGCAATAAAAGTATTATAACATAATGTTGCAGTTTTGCTCTGTGTCCACTGAAAGTTGACTAGTAACAACAACTTGGACATAAAAGACACCCACCATGAGACCCACTAAATCTGACCAAGAAGAGGAAAACAAAAGAAAAACCCACAATAAACTTAGACAGGAAGCAAACCAAAAAGGTGGAGCAACTAAAGGTGTTGACTCTCCACATCTGTCAAGACAACTGGAGCACTGGGCCAGACACTCTTAAATAGAACCTGGACCAGCTCAGGTGAAACACCTTCCCACTAACGAGATGGACAAGCCAGCACAGGTGTAACACATACTGACTAACGAGGTGACACCAATCAGTGCTCCCAAGACACATTTCAGTTGAATGCATTCAATTAATAATAATCACAGTGGTTGTCGAAGGTGCAACAGATCTGCACCTCAGGAGTAAATGTCAGTTGGCTTTTCATAGCCAATCATTCAGAGTATCTCCACAACTTCCATTTCACATAATCATCTACAATGCTTCACCTTTTACAATATAAACATGGTGTCTACTGGCTGTCAACAATTAAAAACACGTATTTCTAAATAATAATATAGAATGTATAATAATATCAGATCTTTTCTCTTTTTCTTTCTATAGATTCCTAAACTATTATTTTTTCCCTTCTAGAACTCTCGTCTTCATAAAACTCACTAGCTTCTAGAACTCTCGTCCCCTTGGAACGAGCCCAAACAAAACTCAAATCAAATAGTATTAGTCACATGCGCCGGATACAACACTGGAACTCTTACTTACGAGCCCCTAACAGTGCAGTTTTTTTTTTAAATACAGAAAAGAATAAGAGATAAAACTAATCTCCAACACGGGAAAAACATGTCAAAATAAATTGTGATCATGGTAACTCACTGGCTAAATGCAAAACACAAATCTATTTGACTGCCCACCCTTGAGATAATCAGCAACCAAGTTGTCCTTACCGCAGACATGTCTGATTTCAAGAGGAAACTCCTGCGATATCCGTAGTAACTTTCCACCTCACTGCAGAGCTTCTCTCTCCTTTCAGGGTTCACTAGATAGGCATGTTGTTGGATATAAAAGCAGGGTAACAATGTCAATATAAATGTACCCAAAAATGTCAAGTTGGTTGCATGAATAACTATGATTACTAAATGTTACATAATTGTAAATATGAATTATCAAAACCAAATGTACACTCCTTTGTTATTAGTATTGGCAATAATTAACTTAATGGTGAGGCATGGAATAATAAAACATGTATCTTTTGTCAGGCTGAATGTTTGAATATATGAGGTGATTTGAGTCATGCTTCTTCAGTAGTGGAATAAAGACAATTAGCATTTGAATGTTGTAAAGAAATACTGGAGTGATGTAGGATTGTTAATAAAAATTGATTATAGGTGTATAAGTATGTTGAAATTAAGCTGTTTTCAAGTCATTGAAAAAACGACCCGAAAAGACATCTTTTCAACTTTCACTTTCAACTACAACCGAAAATATATTGGACGTCGGGCATAGTCTTATTTTCAACGTCTTTTGAATGACATTTGGCTAAATGGGAATAGTGCAATGTCAAAACACAGTTTTAACGTGTCCAAATCAATAACCAATATGCAGAAACAGTTTGAAGTGTTGCATTGTGATTCCAGTAATCTACATTGTGACATCATTTAATTATTTAATTGATATCATGAAAAAACTCCTTCATGTATTTTCTGATGTTTGATCAGAGATCTTTTACCAGAGTATCTCTTCCCACATTGATCACAGCTATAAGATTTATCTCCTGTGTGTGTTCTCTGGTGTATTGTCAGCTGGCTAGATTGACCAAAACTCTTCCCACATTGACCACAGCTATAAGGTTTCTCTCCTGTGTGTGTTCTCTGGTGTGCAGTCAGCTGGCTAGATTGACCAAAACTCTTCCCACATTGATCACAGCTATAAGGTTTCTCTCCTGTGTGTGTTCTCTGGTGTACAGTCAGAGAGCCAGATGTAGTAAAACTCTTCCCACATTGATCACAGCTATAGGGTTTCTCGCCTGTGTGTATTCTCTGGTGTACTGTGAGCTGGTCAGATTTAACAAAACTCTTCCCACATTGATCACAGCTATAAAGTTCATCTCCTGTGTGTGTTCTCTGGTGTAAAGTCAGATAGCCAGAAGTAGTAAAACTCTTCCCACATTGACCACAGCTATAAGATTTCTCTCCTGTGTGTGTTCTCTGGTGTAAAGTCAGAGAGCCAGATGTAGTAAAACTCCTCCCACATTGATCACAGCTATAAGGTTTCTCTCCTGTGTGTGTTCTCTGGTGCACTGTCAGATCACTAGATTGACAAAAACTCTTCCCACATTGATCACAGCTATACGGTTTCTCTCCTGTGTGTGTTCTCTGGTGCACTGTCAGATAGCCAGAAGTAGTGAAACTCTTCCCACATTGATCACAGCTATAAGGTTTCTCTCCTGTGTGTGTTCTCTGGTGTATAGTCAGATTGCTAGATGTAACAAAACTCTTCCCACATTGATCACAACTATAAGGTTTCTCTCCTGTGTGTATTTCTCTGGTGTACTGTCAGAGAGCCAGATGTAGTAAAACTCTTCCCACATTGATCACAGCTATTAGATTTCTCTCCTGTGTGGATCCTTTGATGAATTTTAATGCCTGATGAGGTGAATCTCTTCCCACAGTCAGAGCAGCAGTGAGTTCTCTTCCCTGTGGATCTCTGCTGGTGTTTATTGAGGCGTTCTGATCGGGAGAGACTCTTCTCTGCCTCGTCAGCATCATGAGGTTGTTGAGGCTCCCCAGAGGATCCACGATAGTCCCGTATCTCTCCTGTGTGAACAACAAAGTCAGATGATTAAAGGTCCACAACAGTGGAAATCCACTGTAAAAGGTGATGCCAACAGCGTAGCCATGATGTTGTACAACAATTGATTTCTGTAATGAATGTTAAAATTATTTGACAATTGTCTTAAAATTAGCAAGAATAGTCATATTTTAGTAGTAACATCGATGATTGTAGACTAGAAATAAGTTATTCATGTTGTTGAAACTAAGCAGTGTGCCAGACGACTTTTGGTCTCCAATATAGGCCCTTTTCTGTGTTTAATAAAATTGCGGCACAAGGGCGATGCGCACACAATTTGATTGCAGAAACACCTCCCTGCTAATGAGGAAACCGATAGCAATGGATGTAGTATATCTGCTAATGAGGAAACCACAAGTTATGGATGTAGTATATCTGCCTGGAGCAAAAATGGTGAGCAAAGCTTTTAGTTTTTCACAATGTATTCTGAATGTGAATGGGGGAAAACTCCGGGGAGTAACCTCTATTTCCAGGTTGATTATGAGTACATTTCACACTACTTTGGATTATAATTGTAAGGCTCGTTTGAATGTCCTGCTTAATAAAAATGTTTGCTACAGTATTAAGAATTATGTGTAATTATTGAAGAACCGCGTTAATGACAGTATACATTTGGGTAAAGTTAAGTTCTTTGTATTTCACCTTTATTTAACCAGGTGGCCAGTTGAGAACAAGTTCTCATTTACAACTGTGACCTGCCAAGATAAAGCAAAGCAGTGCGACAAAAACAACACAGAGTTACATACACTTGGGATAAACAAACGTACAGTCAATAACACAATAGAAACATCTATATACAGTGTGTGCAAATGGAGTAAGGAGGTAAGGCAATAAATAGGTCATTGTAGTGAAGTAATTACAAATTAACACTGGAGTGATAGATGTGCAGATGATGATGTGCAAGTAGAAATACTGGTGTGCAAAAGAGCAAAAAAAGTTAATAAAACATGGGGATGAGGTAGGCAATTGGATGGGCTATTTACAGATGGGCTGTGTACAGCTGCAGCGATCGGTAAGCTGCTCAGATAGCTGATGCTTAAAGTTAGTGAGGGAGAGTCTCCAGCTTCAGCAATTTTTGCACTTCGTTCCAGTCATTGGCAGCAGAGAACTGGAAGGAAAGGTGGCCAAAGTAGGTGTTGGTTTTGTGGATGACCAGTGAGATATACTTCCTGGAGCGCGTGCTATGGGTGGGTGTTGCTATGGTGACCAGTATTCTGAGTTAAGGCGGCCTAGCAAAGACTTATGGATGACCTGGAGACAGTGGGTTTGGCGACGAATATGTAGCAAGGGCCAGCCGACGAGAGCAGTGGTATATGGGGCTTTGGTGACAAAACGGGAGGCACTGTGATAGACTGTATCCAGTTTGCTATGTATAGTGTTGGAGGCTATTTTGAAAATGAAATCGGCGAAGTCAAGGATCGGTAGGATAGTCAGTTTTACGAGGGTATGTTTGGCAGTGTGAGTGAAGGAGGTTTCGTTGCGAAATAGGAAGCCAATTCTAGATTTAATTTTGGATTGGAAATGCTTATTATTAGTCTGGAAGGAGAGTTTACATTCTAGCCAGACACCTAGATATTTATAGTTGTCCACATATTCTAAGAAAGAACCGTGCAGAGTAGTGATGCTAGTCGGGAGGGTGTGGGCAGCGATCGGTTGTTGATTGATAGGTTGTTCTTATCGGCTGTTGAGTCTGCTGATAAGAATATGGTGATTGACAGAGTCAAAAGCCTTGGCCAGGTCGATGAAGACGGCTGCACAGTACTGTCTTTTATCGATGGCGGTTCTGATATCGTTTAGTACCTTGAGCGTGGCTGACGTGCACCCATGACCAGCTCTGAAACCAGATTGCATAGCGGAGAAGGTACGGTGGGATTCGAAATGGTCGGTAATCTGTTTGTTAACTTGGCTTTCGAAGACCTTAGAAGGGCAGGGCAGGATGGATATAGGTCTGTAACAGTTTGGGTCTAGAGTGTCACACCCTTTGGAGACGGGGATGACCACGACAGCTTTACAATCTTTAGGAATCTCGGACGACACGAAAGAGAGGTTGAAAAGACTATATATATGTATATACACTGCTCAAAAAAATAAAGGGAACACTAAAATAACAAATCCTAGATCTGAATGAAATATTCTTATTAAATACTTTTTTCTTTACATAGTTGAATGTGCTGACAACAAAATCACACAAAAATAATCAATGGAAATCAAATTTAGCAATCCATGGAGGTCTGGATTTGGAGTCACACTCAAAATTAAAGTGGAAAACCACACTACAGGCTGATCCAACTTTGATGTAATGTCCTTAATTTAATTTACCGTTATTTTACCAGGTAAGTTGACTGAGAACACGTTCTCATTTGCAGCAACGACCTGGGGAATAGTTACAGGGGAGAGGAGGGGGATGAATGAGCCAATTGTAAACAAGTCAAGATGAGGCTCAGTAGTGTGTGTGGCCTGTATGACCTCCCTACAACGCCTGGGCATGCTCCTGATGAGGTGGAGGATGGTCTCCTGAGGCATCTCCTCCCAGACCTGACTAAAGCATCCGCCAACTCCTGGACAGTCTGTGGTGCAACGTGGCGTTGGTGGATGGAGCGAGACATGATGTCCCAGATGTGCTCAATTGGATTCAGGTCTGGGGAACGGGCGGGCCAGTCCATAGCATCAATGCCTTCCTCTTGCAGGAACTGCTGACACACTCCAACCACATGAGGTCTAGCATTGTCTTGTATTAGGAGGAACCCAGGGCCAACCGCACCAGCATATGGTCTCACAAGGGGTCTGAGGATCTCATCTCGCTACCTCTGGCGAGCACATGGAGGGCTGTGCGGCCCCCCCAAAGAAATGCCACCCCACACCATGACTGACCCACCACCAAACCGGTCATGCTAGAGGATGTTGCAGGCAGCAGAACATTCTCCACGGCGTCTCCAGACTCTTGTCACGTCTGTCACATGCTCAGTGTGAACCTGCTTTCATCTGTGAAGCATTGGAAAGGCTTTTCTCCTCTGTATCCTCTCATGAGCTATTCGTGAAAATCTATTTTTGGGAGCAGAAAATGCTTTTCTCCTGTGTGTATTCTCTCATGCCTTTTCAGGTTAGTTAACATGGTAAAACTCTTTCTACACTGGGAGCATTGGAAAGGCTTTTCTCCTGTGTGTATCCTCTCATGAGCTTTCAAGTGCCCTATCTTAGTAAAACTCTTTCCACACTGGGAACATTGGAAAGGCTTTTCTCCGGCGTGTGTCCTCTCATGCAGTTTTAGGTTCCCTAACCAGCAAAAACTATTTTCACAGTGGGAGCAGTGGTGTTGTCTTGCTGGTTTGGGCGTCTCTGGGTCTGGTTCCCCTGAAGGATTCTTCCCGCTGTCAGAGTGAGAGTCTGGTTCCTCTCCTTGCAAAGACACACAGAGTATGTCGTTAAACAGAGACCTAAATGAAACCTCCACATGATAAAACTGTCTTCCTATGAGGTTTAATCTAGACTAGATCCCTCAATAAAAGATCAGAACTGGTCATCACAGAGTGGCTGTAGTGCTTTGTAGGCTGGGTAAATCCATTTGAATTCAATACATTTTTGACAGCATCCCTTTTGATTTAAAAAAATCTTTCCTTACATGTTTGACTATGGAAGAAGTGGTAAGAAAGTGACTTCATGTAACTGAATGTAAAAACATTCATGAGATTTACAGTACCAGTCAAAAGTTTGGACACACCTACTCATTCAAGGGTTATAATGATTTGTTTTACCATTTGATCTACATTGTAGAATAATAGTGACGAAATCAAAACTATGAAATAACACATACGGAATCATGTAGTAACCAACAAAAAGTTGTGAACAATTCAAAATATAGCCACCTTGATGACAGCTTTGCACACTCTTGGCATTCTCTCAACCAGCTTCACCTGGAATGCTTTTCCAACAGTCTTGAAGGAGTTCCCACATATGCTGAGCACTTTTTGGCTGCTTTCCTTCACTCTGTGGTCCAACTCATCCCAAACCATCTCAATTGGGTTGAGGTCAGGTGATTGTGAAGGCCAGGTAATCTGGTGCAGCACTCCATCACTCTCCTTTTTGGTCAAATAGCCCTTACACAGCCTGGAGGTGTGTTGGGTCATTGTCCTGTTGAAAAACAAATGATAGTCCCACTAAGCCAAACCAGATGGGATGGCGTATCGCTTCAGAACGCTGTGGTAGCCAGACAGGTGCGTGCCTTTCCAAATCATGTCAATCAATTGAATTTACCACAGGTGGACTCCAATCAAGTTGTAGAAACATCTCAACAATGATCAATCGAAACAGGATGCACCTGAGGTCAATTTCAAGTCTCATAGCAAAGGGTCTGAATACTTATGTAAATAAGGTATTTCTGTTTTTTATTTTTAATAAATGTGACATTTTTTCTCCAAACCTATTTTCTCTTTGTCATTACGGGGTATTGTGTGTAGACTGATGAGGATTTTTATTTATTTAATCCATTGTAGAATAAGGCTGTAATGTAACAAAATGTGGAAAGACAAGTGACAAAAAGGGGGTTAAAGACTTAAAGACATGTAAAAAATATAGATATAATTTTTTACATCTCTTAGATATAAGACAGACACTTCAGAACAAACTTCCTTTAGATGTTCTGGGAGAAACAATACTACTATGGTTACTGTTGTTCCATGTTGTGAATGTTATCCAATGTGTTACTATGGTTACTGTTGTTCCATGTTGTGAATGTTATCCGATGTGTTACTATGGTTACTGTTGTTCCATGTTGTGAATGTTATCCAATGTGTTACTATGGTTACTGTTGTTCCATGTTGTGAATGTTATCCAATGTGTTACTATGGTTACTGTTGTTCCATGTTGTGAATGTTATCCAATGTGTTACTATGGGTTATAGCAGTATGGACAAATATTTTTTGTTGATACTTCCATGGGTCTTACAGTTCAAAATCAAATAGCAAAATTATCCTTGGTATAACCTTATAAAACAGTACAATACAGGGGAAGCCCTTCATGTTGTTTAAACCTTAAAACACTTCCATATAGCTTAGAAGAACCTCCCCCTCAGACAGGGCTTAGACTGTAATGGGTTAAAACTATCTGAGACTTACATTACTCTGAGACTAGTTATCCTGGGATCTAACATTACTCTGAGACTAGTTATCCTGGGATCTAACATTACTCTGAGACTAGTTATCCTGGGATCTTACATCTTACATTACTCTGAGACTAGTTATCCTGGGGAATCGTTTTAATACATTTGCAAAAAATCTAAACCTATTTTTGATTTGGCATTAAGGGGTATTGTGATGGCATTATGGGGTATTGTGTGTAGATTGATGAGGGTAAAAAAACAAAAAAAAACATTTTTAGAATGGGATGCACCGATATCACATTTTTTTGCCAATATTTTCCTTGCCCCAAAAAACGATACCGATAACCGATATTTAAAATTTTAGCGGCCTTTTAAGCATTCTAGTACAGCATTCTAATAGTTAACACACACACGGATGCAGCGGTCTAAGCCACTGCATCTCAGTGCAAGAGGCGTCACTACAGTCCCTGGTTCCAATCCAGGCTGTATCACATCCGGCCGTGATTGGGAGACTCATAGTAGTTGTCTATTATTGGTGTAGAGAGGACGACAAAGGAGAGGGATTCCACATGTGGATAGGAAGATACAAATTATCATTATTACTGTAAAAAATTAATTTAAAACCCAGGAATTTTACAACTTTAGCTCTCTAGGTCATGCCAGTAGGTTACAGTAGGTTGTATCTCTCTAGGTCATGCCAGTAGGCTACAGTAGGTTGTAACTCTCTAGGTCAAGCCAGTAGGTTACAGTAGGTTGTAACTCTCTGGGTCATGCCCGTGAGCTACAGTAGGTTGTATCTCTCCAGGTCAAGCCAGTAGGTTACAGTAGGTTGTAACTCTAGGTCATGCCAGTAGGCTACAGTAGATTGTATCTCTCTAGGTCATGCCAGTAGGCTACAGTAGGTTGTATCTCTCTAGGTCATGCCAGTAGGCTACAGTAGGTTGTAACTCTCTAGGTCATGCCAGTAGGTTACAGTAGGTTGTATCCAAGTGGAAACAATTATCAACCCAATGTGGAAAGTGTCGAATTTGGTCAATAACAAAATGAATGGCTTATTTGCTACGTGAGGTTTACTTGGTCCAACAGAAGTTTCGTAATGATTAAGTTGTTATGTGGACACGTGACATACCGACAACTTTGATAAAAACATTATAGGAGTTGTCTCCAGATCGCTATGCATATTCATCCTAGTAGCTTAGCATCTCTCTCCATTGAATACAGGCGGTGCATATTCATGCTAATAGCTTAGCATCTCTCTCCATTGAATACAGGCAGTTGACGACAACAACCCTCATAGAATATAAACAATAGATTACAATAATAAGATGTATTCACCAATTCAAAGAAAGGATAGGCGGGAGCTAGACAACCCACAGTGCCGCTTTGTGGACAACGACTCCCCTTGTTAGGGCGGAGAGACATCTTGTCAGTATATCCATAATCTTTGGTGTAGCCAACCCAACTCTCGCATCGCACTATTGGGGGGCACGGTGTGTAGTAAAACATCACTACATTAAAATCTCTACATACCGTGCCCCCCAGTCTGCGGTCAGCAGATAGAACCTTCTCAAATATATATGTTAAGTCACTTTTTGGAAACGGAACGGAGAAAACAAGAGGTAGCTTGCTCTCTACGTCGTCTGATTCTAGACATATCAGTCATCATCCTGGGCCCTCCGTTGAAGAGGTTGATGAGCCAACTCCGAATATCGAAAGTAAAAAACGATTTTAAGGCGGTACTTACTGGTTTTAATCAGATCTCTTATCTCCTCTTCATCTTTCAATGTGACAGTAATCTCCCCTTCCTTCTTCACTCCATAAACTACATCCACCTCTTTCTCTTCCTCGTCCTCTTCTTTTACTGTAACGTCTTCCTCTTCTTTCACTGTAACGTCTTTCTCTTCTTCTTTCACTGTAACAGCCTCACCTTCTACTTCTTGTTTTACTGTGACATCCTCTTCTTCCTTCTCCTCTTTCACGACAATGTTCAGCCCCAGAGCTTCTTTCTCCGTCCAGCAGACCTCTTCTTTAACAAGAGGGGAGAAGTTTAGGGAGCTCATGTTCGGGGATGTTAGCTAGCTAGCTATCATTAGCGACTAGGCTAGTGCTAACTTAACCAACCAGCTACTATAGCTGACTAATACAAAATAACGTAATATTAAATTAAATAGGTTAACAAGTAGATACGACCTAAGTGTGTCGAAAACACAGTCGGTAATATACACCGAAAGCGTATAAATAGCTTGAATCTTTCGGCTATGTTGGCTAGCAAGCTACCGAGGTGGTTGACGAGCTGTTTATGAAGAACCGTCCACTAGATTATACGTCACGCTGGCAGCGTCGCCTGAAAGACGCACATCGCCGTCTGCTGACTGGAGGGGAAACGCAGTTGAGGATCATGTTTTATTTTCAGACAAAGATTATTTTAGATGGATTTAATTAAATAATACTATTATATTGAGACATACAAAGACAGGAATGTGATGATTGATTAGTGCGAATAAAAAATGTTTACTACAGCACATTTAAGGCAGTTACATTAAGTCATACTACATCTAAATAATTAGCAAGCTACCATGTAGGTCCATACTGTTCCTACATGGTGTAACAATACATTTAACCAGGTCGGTCAGTTGAGAACAAGTTCTCATTTACAACTGCAACCTGGACAAGATAAAACAAAGCAGTTCGACAAAAACAACACAGAGTTACACATGGAGCAAAACAAACATTCAGTCAATAATACAGTAGAAAAATAAGTCTATATACAATGTGAGCAAGTGAGGTGAGATAAGGGAGGTGAAGGCAAAAAAAGGCCATGGTGGCGAAGTAAATATAATATAGCAAGTAAAACACTGGAATGGTAGATTTGCAGTGGAAGAATGTGCAAAGTAGAGATATAAATAATGGGGTGCAAAGTAGCTAAATAAATAAATAAATACAGTAGGGGAAGAGGTAGTTGTTTGGGCTAAATTATAGATGGGCTATGTACAGGTACAGTAATCTGTGAGCTGCTCTGACAGCTGGTGCTTAAAGCTGGTGAGGGAGATAAGTGTTTCCAGTTTCAGAGATTTTTGTAGCTCGTTCGTATTAATGCAGATATTATGGACATTTTATTTAAAACATGTAATTAAACTATAATTGTAGCTCCTTTAATTTACCCCCAAAATGTATTTGCTATGTGTGCTACGGCCTGGCTATTAAAAGGAACAGGCGACTATTTGAGACTCAGCCTCAGAAATGTTTGGTCACATGGAATCAAGTGGTCACTAGATGTCTACAGTGCCAAAGAGAATTATAGTTGGGAGTGTTGGGAGTGTTGAGTGTGTTGATATAACGGTAATAATGTCACATGGAATCAAGTGGTCACTAGATGTCTACGGTGCCAAAGAGAATTATAGTTGGGAGTGTTGGGAGTGTTGAGTGTGTTGATATAACGGTAATAATGTCACATGGAATCAAGTGGTCACTAGATGTCTACGGTGCCAAAGAGAATTATAGTTGGGAGTGTTGGGAGTGTTGAGTGTGTTGATATAACGGTAATAATGTCACATGGAATCAAGTGGTCACTAGATGTCTACGGTGCCAAAGAGAATTATAGTTGGGAGTGTTGGGAGTGTTGAGTGTGTTGATATAACGGTAATAATGTCACATGGAATCAAGTGGTCACTAGATGTCTACAGTGCCAAAGAGAATTATAGTTTGGAGTGTTAAGTGTGTTGATATAACGGTAATAATGTCAAAATTCCACTTTTAACAACCATCAGAATTGGTTAAAAAATGTTATGCCTGGTGCAGCAGTCTAAGGTACTAGATCACAGTGTTAGAGTTGTCACTATAGACCCGAGTGGTGCAGCAGTCTAAGGTACTAGATCCCAGTGTTACGCTTTGAACACACCGACTGCGTCATTGCGTTTCGATACACCAGAAGTACATTCATTTCCAATGGAACGCTGCATTTGCCTTGCAGCATTGCGTTGCAGAGGCAGTTGCAGTGCGTTCTGTGTGGTGCATACGTTTGATAAATCGAACGTATGCATCAAATTGTATGAGTGGACTTGACAGAAAGTAGCAAAATATGAATGTAGATTTTTTTGTTGTTGCACACATTCAGTAAAAAATTGGGATTACATAAAAACAGTTTGATTGCATAATTTCTTTACATTTATTTATTTATTTGCCAAGTATATTATTTATTCGACACACGGTAATTTGACCAAATTATCAGGGGTACAGTAGTATCTACCATTTCCATTACTATTTATCTAGCATTCACACTCTTTCAAACATGAACATTTGGTAAAGTTATTAGGGGTAGTAACTAGCATAATTTATTTGACTATTTCTTTCACATACACCTCATTGGCTAGGTTAGCAAGCTAGGTTAGCTAGCTAGCTAACGCTAACTAGCCACATCTAGCACAAGCTCACTACTAAACTGACCTGGCAATCCTACTATCGTGGACACTTGTCTCCAAGCAGCATTTTTGTGTTTATGTCCCTGTAGCTGTCAGCAGTTGTGTCAAAAAGACATGGTTTTGAGGATAGTGCGAAAATGATTCTCTCCTCCATGTGTCCAACCGCATGCGACCATTTGCAAAAGGTACCTGCATCAGTATAGTTGCCTAGTGGCGCAAAATGTTATGCAGCAGTGATGCAATGACGCAGCCGGTGTGTTCGAAGCGTTAGAGGTGTCACTATAGACCTGAGTGGTGCAGCGGTCTAAGGTACTGCATGGCAGTGCTAGAGGCGTCACTAGAGGCGTCACCCGGATTCGATCCCAGGCTTTACCACAACCTGCCGTGATCGGGAGTTCCATAGGGCGGCACACAATTGGCCAAGCGTCGCCCGGTGTTTCCTCCTACACATTGGTGCAGCTGGCTTCCGGGTTAAGCGGGCGGGTGTTAAGAAGCGCGGTTTGACGGGTCATGTTTCAGAGGACGCATGACTCGACCTTCGCCTCCTGAGCCCATTGGGGAGTTGCAGCGATGAGACAAGATCGAAATTGGGGAGAAAAAACGGGGGTAAAATGATAAAAAATGTTTAAAAAATGACAACCAACATAGGTTGCATCCCAACGTGGCAATAAACAGTAGGCAAAGTGACCAGGACAAAATGAACTCAAATGTTTTACCATTGGAACACTTGATGTAATGATGTAATAATGGACAGAATGAACTCAAACGTTTTACCATTTTACCCACCATTTGCAACAACGTCACTGAGCACCATCACTGTCTTTCCTTCGTGGATCTCCTGCATGTTTACATATCTGGCATTACTCATCTCATATGTATATACTGTATTCTATCCTATTCTACTGTATCTTAGTCTATGTATTACTCATCTCATATACTGTATTCTATCCTATTCTACTGTATCTTAGTCTATGTATTACTCATCTCATATGTATATACTGTATTCTATCCTATTCTACTGTATCTTAGTCTATGTATTACTCATCTCATATGTATATACTGTATACTATCCTATTCTACTGTATCTTAGTCTATGTATTACTTATCTCATATGTACATACTGTATTCTATCCTATTCTACTGTATCTGTCTTTGCCGCTCTGATATTGCGTGTCCATATATTTATATATATATGAGTCACTGGCTTACTGGTGCTCTTCCATGCCATCCCTAGGAGGGGTGCGTCACTTGAGTGGGTTGAGTCACTGACGTGGTCTTCCTGTCTGGGTTGGCGCCTTCTCTCAGGATGGTAAGTTGGTGGTTGAAGATATCCCTCTAGTGGTGTGGGGACTGTGCTTTGGCAAAGTGGGTGGGGTTATATCCTGCCTGTTTGGCCCTGTCTGGGGGTATCATCGGATGGGGCCACAGTGTCTCCTGAACCCTCCTGTCTCAGCCTCTAGTATTTATGCTGCAGTAGTTTGTGTCGGGGGGCTAGGGTCAGTTTGTTTTTCTGGACTATTTCTACTGTCTTATCCGGTGTCCTGTGTGAATTTAAGTATGCTCTCTCTAATTCTCTCTTTCTCTCTCTCGGAGGACCTGAGCCCTAGGACCATGCCTCAGGACTACCTGGCATGATGACTCCTTTCTCTCTCTCGGAGGACCTGAGCCCTAGGACCATGCCTCAGGACTACCTGGCATGATGACTCCTTCTTGTCCCCTGGCCGTGCTGCTGCTCCAGTTTCAACTGTTCTGCCTGCGGCTATGGAAACCTGACCTGTTCACCGGACGTGCTACCTGTCCCAGACCTGCTGTTTTCAACTCTCTAGAGACAGCAGGAGCGGTAGAGATACTCAATGATCGGCTATGAAAACCCACTGACATTTACTCCTGAGGTGCTGACCTGTTGCACCCTCAACAACTACTGTGATTATTATTATTTGACCATGCTGGTCATTTATGAACATCTTGGTCATGTTCTGTTGTAATCTCCACCCGGCACAGCCAGAAAAGGACTGGCCACCCCTCATAGCCTGGTTCCTCTCTAGGTTTCTTCCTAGGTTTTGGCCTTTCTAGGGAGTTTTTCCAAGCCATCATGCTTCTACACCTGCATTGCTTGCTGTTTGGGGTTTTAGGCTGGGTTTCTATACAGGACTTTGAGATATCAGCTGATGTAAGAAGGGCTATATAAATATAAATACATTTGATTTGATTTATTCTTATTCCATTACTTAGATTTGTGTGTATTAGGTATTTGTTGTGACATTGGTAGATATTACTGCACTGTTGGAGTTAGAAACACAAGCATTTAGTTAGATATTACTGCACTGTTGGAGCTAGGAACACCAGCATTTGGTTAGATATTACTGCACTGTTGGAGCTAGGAACACAAGCATTTAGTAAGATATTACTGCACTGTTGGAGCTAGGAACACAAGCATTTAGTTAGGTATTACTGCACTGTTGGAGCTAGAAACACAAGCATTTATTTAGATATTACTGCACTGTTGGAGCTAGGAACACAAGCATTTAGTTAGATACTACTGCACTGTTGGAGCTAGGAACACAAGCATTTGGTTAGATATTACTGTACTGTTGGAGCTAGGAACACAAGCATTTAGTTAGATATTACTGTACTGTTGGAGCTAGAAACACAAGCATTTAGTTAGATATTACTGTACTGTTGGAGCTAGGAACACCAGCATTTGGTTAGATATTACTGCACCGTTGGAGCTAGAAACACAAGCATTTAGTTAGATATTACTGCACTGTTGGAGCTAGGAACACAAGCATTTAGTTAGATATTACTGCACTGTTGGAGCTAGAAACACAAGCATTTGGTTAGATATTACTGCACTGTTGGAGCTAGAAACACAAGCATTTAACTACACCCGCAATAACATACATATGTGACAAATAACATTTAAATTATTATGAAGGTCACTTGTGTAAAATGTACTTTTCCCCACTCATCTTTTGACATTGCTTATGCATATTCGGTGGCCTGACTGCATCCAGACTATGTCAAAGGTCCATCCTGGTAGATCTGAACCTAATGCAGCTTGGAGTGATCAGATGACAGAAGTCACATTTAGGTGCCAGGTGTAACTGAGGCCCTAGATGCTCCATATCCATTACTGTGTTTGAGTGTTTTATATAATATGACTAAATGTGTTTCTTTCTGTGTTGCAGGGGCAGTCATGAAATGGAACGGCAAGGCCACAGAACATGACATGAGCAGAGCTGTGGGAGACCACCTCAAGCCCCTGGTAGAGCCGGGGGTGGTGTTTACCACTCCACCAGCAGAGCTGTGGGAGACCACCTCAAGCCCCTGGTAGACCCTGGTAGCAGGCTTGAAAAGTGGGATTGATCTGTTTTTCATACTAAGATGGAGGGTCTGTTGATTGATCAGTCATTGGGTTCATTTGTTGAAATCAAATCAAGCTTTATTTATACAGCACATTTTAGACATGGATGCAACACAATGGCTTCACAGGAGAAAACAATGAAAATAAACAGAAATACTTAGTACACAAAAATAACAGGATAAAAAAAAACAGAAGATTAACAACTGAAAGACCAATGAGCATTCTAAGGAAATGCCATTGATTAAAACACTAATTGGATGCAATATCCAACCCAAAATATAAGCTTGTTTTTTAGGAGGGGTTCTCAAAGACACTATGGGGGTGTCGATTGAAAGTTGACTAGTAACAACAACTGGGACCTAAAAGACACCCACCATGAGACCCAATAAATCTAACCAAGAAGAGGGAAACAAAAGAAAAACCCACAACAAACTTAAAGACAGGAAGCAAACCAAAAAGGTGACGCAACTAAAGGTGTTGACTCTCCACATCTATCAAGACAACTGGAGCACTGGGCCAGACACTCTTAAATAGAACCTGGACCAGCTCAGGTGAAACACCTTCCCACTAACGAGATGGACAAGCCAGCACAGGTGTAACACATACTGACTAACGAGGTGACACCAATCAGTGCGTCCTACGTGCTAACGAGCTTTACGGGCTAACGAGCTATACGGGCTAACGAGCTATACGGGCTAACGAGCTATACGGGCTAACGAGCTATACGGGCTAACGAGCTATACGGGCTAACGAGCTATACGGGCTAACGAGCTATACGGGCTAACGAGCTATACGGGCTAACGAGCTATACGGGCTAACGAGCTATACGGGCTAACGAGCTATACGGGCTAACGAGCTATACGGGCTAACGAGCTATACGGGCTAACGAGCTATACGGGCTAAAGTCCAACCTCAAAACATAAATGGAAAAACCAAAGCCTGTAACACCTTCCCCCCTTAAGACAACAAATATATCCTATATTTTTGATGGACAAATTCGCTCACCACCAACAGAAAATAACTTCCATTTCACATTATAATCAACTACAATGCTTCACCTTCACCAATATAAACATGGTGTCTACTGGCTGTCAACAATTAAAAACAAGAAAAAAACACTTATTACTAAATAATAAAATACATTCATTTTTTTTCAAAATTTTCTTTCTATAGAATCCTAAACTCCACTAGCTTCTAGAACTGTCATCTTCCTAAAACTCACTAGCTTCTAGAACTCTCTTCTTCCTAAAACTCACTAGCTTCTAGAACTCTCGTCTTCCTAAAACTCACTAGCTTCTAGAACTCTCTTCTTCCTAAAACTCACCAGCTTCTAGAACTCTCCTCTTCCTAAAACTCACTAGCTTCTAGAAATCTCTTCTTCCTAAAACTCACCAGCTTCTAGAACTCTCCTCTTCCTAAAACTCACTAGCTTCTAGAACTCTCGTCTTCCTAAAACTCACTAGCTTCTAGAACTCTCGTCCCATTTTATTTAACTGATGCAGGATTTGTAAAAAAAAAATGGATCATAGACGATTGATTATTATTCTGCGTCCATATATATATATATATATTATTTCTTCTCCTTTATTTAACTAGGCAAGTCAGCTAAGAACAAATTCTTATTTACAATGACGGCCTACCGGGGAACAGTGGGTTAACTGACTTGTTCGGGGCAAAACTACATTTTTACCTTGTCAGCTCAGGGATTCGATCCAGCAACCTTTCGATTACTGGCCCAACGCTCTAACCACTATGCTACCTGAAAGTACATTGAAATGAAGTTGTTTCAAGTAAAAAAAAAAAAAAAGACCTGAAAATACATATTTTCAACTATCACTTTCAACCACAACTGAAAGAATACATCTTCTTTTCAAGGACATGTTGCTAGGTGGGATACCCCCAATGTCAAAACACAGTTTTAACGTGTCCAAATCAATAACCAATGTGCAGAAACAGTTTCTGATATATTGAAAACCTAAACAAAAAATGTGCTATTTACACAAACATCTTCCACAATAATCATATTACTTGTATTTTTAAAACAAGCTCCTTATAAACTGCACAAGCACCAGAAACGCTGTTGTTTTGACAAGTAGCAATAAATCACTGATATCGATTAGGGGGGAAATCAGGTTGTATGTTCTGTTGAAACTAACAACAACAAAAAACACATGGAAATGGGAGATATCTTTTACCTCACTGATTAGAGGACAACCTGCAGAAGACAGTCAGCTACATTTTGGAGTGATGCATTTAAATTTAGGGGTCGCAAAACAAAGGAACGCAACACTTATTTGTCATCCCTCAACGATATCATGTTGAAATCAATTGTGTGACAGAATGGAGATGAGGTTGCAGGTCCTGTTAAAACTAACAGCTCAAAAACCACACGGAATCTGGGAATAATGTGTAAATCCCTGGTTAGAAGACAACTTGTAGAAAACAGATCGCTACATTTTGAAGTGTTGCATTTTGATTCAAGTGGGTCACCAACACGGTAAGTGTAACAGGGACAAATGTTTAGGCTTCTACATTGTGACATCATTAAAATACTCCTACTACAATGTTAAAACATTCTACATTGTGACATTATTTCATTGATATCATGAAACAACTTTGTTTAATCAGAGATCTTTTATCAGAGTATCTCTTCCCCTGTGTGTGTCCGCTTGTGTATATTCAGGCTTTTTGGCCAAGTAAAACTCTTCCCACATTGATCACAGCCATATGGTTTCTCTCCTGTGTGTGTTCTATGGTGTATAGTTAGATAGCGAGAAGAAGAAAAACTCTTCCCACATTGATCACAGCTATAAGGTTTCTCTCCTGTGTGTGTTCTATGGTGTATAGTTAGATAGCTAGAAGAAGAAAAACTCTTCCCACATTGATCACAGCTAAAAGGTTTCTCACCTGTGTGTGTTCTCTGGTGTATAATTAGATAGCTAGGAGTAGAAAAACTCTTCCCGCATTGATCACAGCGTGGTTTCTCTCCTGTGTGTGTTCTCTGGTGGTTAGTTAGATTGCTAGATGTAGAAAACCTCTTCCCACATTGATCACAGCTATATGGTTTTTCTCCTGTGTGTATTCTCTGGTGTGTAGTCAGATGGCTAGATTTAGCAAAACTCTTCCCACATTGATCACAGCTATATGGTTTCTCTCCTGTGTGTGTTCTCTGGTGTGCAGTCAGATGGCTAGATTTAGCAAAACTCTTCCCACATTGAGCACAGCCATATGGTTTCTCTCCTGTGTGCGTTCTCTGGTGTACAGTCAGATGGCTAGATGTAGTAAAACTCTTCCCACATTGAGCACAGCCATATGGTTTCTCTCCTTTGTGTGTTCTCTGGTGTACAGTCAGAGAGTTAGATATAGTAAAACTCTTCCCACATTGATCACAGCTAAAAGGTTTCTCTCCTGTGTGTGTTCTCTGGTGTATTTTAAGTTCTGATGAAGATTTGCAACATTTCCCACAGTCAGAGCAGGAGTGAGATTTCTTCCCTGTGGGTCTCTGCTGGTGTTTCTGGAGGAGTTCTGATGTGGAGAGACTCTTCTCTGCCTCATCAGCATCATGAGGTTGTTGAGACTCCCCAGAGGATCCACGATAGTCACATCTCTCTCCTGTGTGAACAACAAAGTCAGACGGTTAAAGGGCCACAACAGCAGAAATCCACTGTATATTTGAGGTAAAAGGTGATGCCCAGAGGTCTGTTAAATTATTTTACAATTGTCTTAAGACACTCAAACCTAAGCAGTGTGCCAGACGACCTTTGATCTCCAAAAAAGGCCCCTTTCTGTGTTTGCTAAAATTGCAGCACGAGGGCGATGCAGACACAATTTGATTGCAGAAACACCTCCCTGCTAATGAGGAAACCACTAGTTATGGATGTAGTATATCTGCTAATGAGGAAACCACTAGTTATGGATGTAGTATATCTGGTAATGAGGAAACCACTAGTTATGGATGTAGTATATCTGCCTGGAACAAAAATGGTGAGCAAAGATTTTAGTTTTCCACAATGTATTCTGAATATTACAGTGCATAATCAGCGCAAGATCAGGAGTGCTACTGAAGGAAACTCACATTAAGCTCTGTGTCTATTCACTAATTCACCACCGTGGGGGAAAACTCAGGGGAGTTCTCATAGGCTGACAGCAAAAATAGCCTCCATTTCCAGGTTGCTTATGAGTAAATTTCACATTACTTTGGATTATAACTGTAAGGCTCGCTTGAATGTCCTGCTTAATATGTTTGTGTTATTGTCGCAAATCAACTGCTTTATACTTATAAAACACTTCAACCAGTAAAATGCTCTTTAGCTAGCTTTGCCATCAGCCTGAAACTGAGGGTTTGTACATTAAGTGTTAAATAAATTGGCCCATAACTTCACCTAACAACAAGATAGACCTACTGTAGGACCCATAACTTCACCTAACAATAACATGGACCCATAACTTCACCTAACAACAACATAGACATAGGACTATATATAATTTAATATTTCAGGTGAAACATGGAAACTTAAATGTCTTTGTCATGACATTTCATAACCTGATCACCAGATAATTTTGTAAATAATCCCACAAGGCTACTCTGTAATGTGATGTCATTCTAAATGTCCTGAATAACGGAAAATAGCTGTGTGTGTTGTACAATAGCCTATCCATCAAGGAACAGTTCTCTACACATTATGAGCTAAGTATCTCTGTGTGCCAACAGACTAACGAGAACCTACTGTAAATCAAGCAGTCAATAGCACAATATAAACATCAATTTGTTAGGGATGTTGGATCCAGCGTGGAGCACGGCATAACTGTCTTTACCAGAGTAATGAATGAAGAAGCACTTTGGTTGTTGTTGCATGTCGTGATGTTTGTCATGTGACTGGCATTCAGAAAATGATTTCCTGGATCAGCTGATGATAGTTGAACATGTGACTAACTAAATTGCTACAGTATTAAGAATGATGTGTAATTATTGAAGAACCGTGTTAATGACAAGCTTAAGGTTATGACTATAACTACTGTTCCCTGAAGGAGGGAAACGAGGTACAACATACTATTAAATCCACATAGTTATGACTATAACTACTGTTCCCTGAAGGAGGGAAACGAGGTACAACATACTATGGGGAAATAGAATCATTCCCCATGCCGACCCAAACGGATACTAAATGAAACGCCCCCTGGCAGACCACCCAGACCGTGCAAGATGGCGCCTACAGAGACGGTCGCCTCGCTTCAGGTCCTTAGAAAACTATGCAGTTATTTGTTGTATTATTATTATCGCAGGAGAGGTAGACTGAGCGGCCTACTACTGGTCAGACTCAGAAGGAGAGGTAGACTGAGCGGCCTACTACTGGTCAGACTCAGAAGGAGAGGTAGACTGAGCGGCCTACTACTGGTCAGACTCAGAAGGAGAGGTAGACTGAGCGGCCTACTACTGGTCAGACTCAGAAGGAGAGGTAGACTGAGCGGCCTACTACTGGTCAGACTCAGAAGGAGAGGTAGACTGAGCGGCCTACTACTGGTCAGACTCAGAAGGAGAGGTAGACTGAGCGGCCTACTACTGGTCAGACTCAGAAGGAGAGGTAGACTGAGCGGCCTACTACTGGTCAGACTCAGAAGGAGAGGTAGACTGAGCGGCCTACTACTGGTCAGACTCAGAAGGAGAGGTAGACTGAGCGGCCTACTACTGGTCAGACTCAGAAGGAGAGGTAGACTGAGCGGCCTACTACTGGTCAGACTCAGAAGGAGAGGTAGACTGAGCGGCCTACTACTGGTCAGACTCAGAAGGAGAGGTAGACTGAGCGGCCTACTACTGGTCAGACTCAGAAGGAGAGGTAGACTGAGCGGCCTACTACTGGTCAGACTCAGAAGGAGAGGTAGACTGAGCGGCCTACTACTGGTCAGACTCAGAAGGAGAGATAGACTGAGCGGCCTACTACTGGTCAGACTCAGAAGGAGAGGTAGACTGAGCGGCCTACTACTGGTCAGACTCAGAAGGAGAGGTAGACTGAGCGGCCTACTACTGGTCAGACTCAGAAGGAGAGGTAGACTGAGCGGCCTACTACTGGTCAGACTCAGAAGGAGAGGTAGACTGAGCGGCCTACTACTGGTCAGACTCAGAAGGAGAGGTAGACTGAGCGGCCTACTACTGGTCAGACTCAGAAGGAGAGGTAGACTGAGCGGCCTACTACTGGTCAGACTCAGAAGGAGAGGTAGACTGAGCGGCCTACTACTGGTCAGACTCAGAAGGAGAGGTAGACTGAGCGGCCTACTACTGGTCAGACTCAGAAGGAGAGGTAGACTGAGCGGCCTACTACTGGTCAGACTCAGAAGGAGAGGTAGACTGAGCGGCCTACTACTGGTCAGACTCAGAAGGAGAGGTAGACTGAGCGGCCTACTACTGGTCAGACTCAGAAGGAGAGGTAGACTGAGCGGCCTACTACTGGTCAGACTCAGAAGGCGAGCATACCATCCACCGCTTCTGAGCATATTACTCGCCAATGTCCAATCTCTAGACAACAAGGTTGACAAAATTAGGGCACGAGTTGCCTTCCAGAGAGACATCAGAGATCGTAACATTCTCTGTTTCACAGAAACATGGCTCACTCAGGATACGTTGTCAGAGTTGGTACCCGGTTTCTTCATGCATTGACAGAAACAAACATTTCTCTGGCAAGAAGAAGGGCGGGGCATATGCCTTATGATTAACAACTCGTGGTGTAATCATAACAACATACATAAACTCAAGTCCTTTTGTTCACCTGACCTAGAATTCCTTACAATCAAATGCCGACCGCATTATCTTCCAAGATAGTTCTCTTCGATAATAGTCACATATTATAGTATATCCCCCCCAAGCAGATACCTCGTCAGCCCTGAAAGAACTTCACTGGACTTTATGTAAACTGGAAACCATACATCCCGAGGCTGCATTCATTGTAGCTGGGGAATTTAACAAAGCTAACCTGAGAACAAGCCTTCCTAAATTCTATCAGCATATCAACTGCAAGACTCAAGCTGCTAGCATTCTGGATCACTCTAACTTCCGTGATGCATAAAAATAAATTAAACAACTTCTTTGCTCGCTTTGAGGACAATACAGTGCCACCGACACGGCCCGCTACCATAGACTGTGGGCTCTCCTTCTCCGTGGCCGACGTGAGTAAAATATTTAAACGTGTTACACCTCACAGGGCTACCCGCCCAGACAGCATCCCTCGCCGCGTCTTCAGAGCATTCATAGACCAGCTGGCTGGTGTGTTTACGGACATATTCAATCAATCCCTATCCCAGTCTGCTGTCCCCACATGCTTCAAGATGGCCACCATTATTCCTGTTCCAAGAAGGCTAAGAACTAAATGACTATCGCCCCGTTGCACTCACTTCTGTCATCATGAAGCGCTTTGAGAGACTAGTCAAGGAGCAGATCACCTCCACCCTACCCGATACCCTAGACCCACTCCAATTTGCTTACCGCCCCAATAGGTTCAGTGACGATGCAATTGCCATCGCATTGCACAATCTCACCTGGACAAGAGGAATACCTATGAAAGAATGTTGTTCATTGACTACAGCTCAGAATTTAACACCATAGTCACCTTCAAACTCGTCATTAAGCTCGAGACCGTGGATGTGTATGTGACCATTAACATCTGCTAACCATGTGTATGTGACCATTAACATCTGCTAACCATGTGTATGTGACCATTAACATCTGCTAACCATGTGTATGTGACCAATAACATCTTCTAACCATGTGTATGTGACCAATAACATCTGCTAACCATGTGTATGTGACCAATAACATCTGCTAACCATGTGTATGTGACCATTAACATCTGCTAACCATGTGTATGTGACCATTAACATCCGCTAACCATGTGTATGTGACCAATAACATCTGCTAACCATGTGTATGTGACCATTAACATCCGCTAACCATGTGTATGTGACCATTAACATCCGCTAACCATGTGTATGTGACCATTAACATCCGCTAACCATGTGTATGTGACCATTAACATCCGCTAACCATGTGTATGTGACCATTAACATCCGCTAACCATGTGTATGTGACCATTAACATCCGCTAACCATGTGTATGTGACCATTAACATCCGCTAACCATGTGTATGTGACCATTAACATCCGCTAACCATGTGTATGTGACCATTAACATCCGCTAACCATGTGTATGTGACCAATAACATCCGCTAACCATGTGTATGTGACCAATAACATCCGCTAACCATGTGTATGTGACCATTAACATCTGCTAACCATGTGTATGTGACCATTATCATGAGTAAGGACGCACACCTGATTACACATATAGTAGTAGGACGAGTCTACCTGGTTCCACATATAGAAGTAGGACTAGTCTACCTGGTTACACATATAGAAGTAGGACTAGTCTACTTGGTTACACATATAGAAGTAGGACTAGTCTACCTGGTTACACATATAGAAGTAGGACTAGTCTACCTGGTTACACATATAGATGTAAAAGAGTCTACCTGGCCTGCACACAAATGTAGGCCTATAAATGTGCCCATATGGGGAAGTCTGATAGTATTTCTGATTGTCTTAATGCACCAAATACTTATTTTCCACCATAATTTGCAAATAAATTCATAAGAAATCCGACAATGTGATTTTCTGGATTTTTCCCCCTCATTTTGTCTGTCATAGTTGAAGTGTACCTATGATGAAAATTACAGGCCTCTCTCATCTTTTTAAGTGGGAGAACTTGCACAATTGGTGGCTGACTAAATACTTTTTTCCCCACTGTATATAGTGTTTTATGACAAAACGTTTTTTACAAATCCTTCAAGACACCAACTTAGACTGTGAAACGCTTTACTTACAAGCCCTTAACCAGCAGTGCAGTTCAAGAAGAAGAAAACGTTTACCAAGTAGACTAAAATAAAAAGTAATAATAAAAAGTAACAGAATGAGAATAACAATAACGAGGCTATATACAGGGGGCACCGGTACTGAGTCAGTGTGGAGGCTATATACAGGGGGCACCGGTACCGAGTCAGTGTGGAGGCTATATACAGGGGGCACCGGTACCAAGTCAGTGTGGAGGCTATATACAGGGGGCACCGGTACCGAGTCAGTGTGGAGGCTATATACAGGGGGCACCGGTACCGAGTCAGAGTGGAGGCTATATACAGGGGGCACCGGTACAGTCAATGTGGAGGCTATATACAGGGGGCACCGGTACAGAGTCAATGTGGAGGCTATGTACAGAGGGCACCAGTACCGAGTCAGTGTGGAGGCTATATACAGGGGGCACCGGAACCGAGTCAGTGTGGAGGCTATATACAGAGGGCACCGGTACAGTCAATGTGGAGGCTATATACAGGGGGTACCGGTACAGAGTCAGTGTGGAGGCTATATACAGGGGGCACCGGTACAGTCAATGTGGAGGCTATATACAGGGGGTACCGGTACAGAGTCAGTGTGGAGGCTATATACAGGGGGCACCGGTACAGTCAATGTGGAGGCTATATACAGGGGGTACCGGTACAGAGTCAGTGTGGAGGCTATATACAGGGGGTACCGGTACAGTCAATGTGGAGGCTATATACAGGGGGCACCGGTACAGAGTCAATGTGGAGGCTATATACAGGGGGCACCAGTACCGAGTCAATGTGGAGGCTATATACAGGGGGCACCGGTACCGAGTCAGTGTGGAGGTTATATACAGAGGGCACCGGTACAGAGTCAGTGTGGAGGCTATATACAGGGGGCACCGGTACCGAGTCAATGTGGAGGCTATATACAGGGGGCACCGGTACTGAGTCAGTGTGGAGGTAATATACAGGGGGCACCGGTACTGAGTCAGTGGGGAGGCTATATACAGGGGGCACCGGTACCGAGTCAGTGTGGAGGCTATATACAGGGAGCACCGGTACTGAGTCAGTGTGCGGGGGTACAGGCTAGTTGAGGTAATCTGTACATGAAGGTAGGGGAGTGTAGTGACTATGCATAGGTAACAAACAACCAGTGAGTAGCAGCAGTGCACCAAAATGGAGGGGGGTGGGGGGGGTTCAATGTAAATTGTCCGGTGGCGATTTTATGAATTTTTCAGCATTCTTATGGCTTGGGGGTAGAAGCTGTTGAGGAGGCTTTTGGCCATAGACTTGGCGATCCGGTACTGCTTGCCATGCGGTAGCAGAGAAAACAGTCTATGACTTGGGTGACTGGAGCCTCTGACAATTTTGTGGGCTTTCCTCTGACACCGCCTATTATATAGGTCCTGGATGGCAGGAAGCTTGGCCACAGTGATGTACTGGGCTGTTCGCACTACCCTCTGTAGCGCCTTACAGTCAAATGCCGAGCAGTTGCCATACCAGGCGATGATGCAACCGGTCAGGATGCTCTCGATGGTGCAGCTGTATTACCTTTTGAGGATCTGGGGACCCATGCCAAATCTTTTCAGTCTCCTGAGGGGGAAAAGGTTTTGTTGTGCCCTCTTCATGACTGTCTTGGTATATACCCACATGGGTGATTGAAAGATGAACTGAGGTCCACACTCCAGTCCAGTTGATGGTGGTAATGCACCTTAAAGTTGGTTGCCAACCGCCATATAAAGTCCAAAGAAGAAAAAGAAGCCTAAAGGAAGGAGAAATGACGAGAAACTAATTTGGTTTACCGTTTGGGGCGTTGCGACTGGTTACTTATTTTGATGTGATATGAAAGTATTGTGTGAAATTATTCTGAATTGATATGAAAGTACAGCGATTTATGTTTCTAGAAATGTATCGCAATTGAGAATGGATTCACATTTAGATGGAATATTTGACTATTTTAGCTGCCAGAGCCAGTCTACCTCTGAAAATAACATACAGTCCTTGGACCTTGAGGAGTAACGGGGGCAGCAATCAGCAGTAGAAACAATAACAAAGCGTACTCCCTGCCCGTTTCCCTGCCCGTTTCCGTAAAAAGCTGAGGGATGGGGCTGGAGAAATGCAACCATCCATGATATCAACATTCTAGTTTTAACCATGTTTTGAGGATATACAGTGTTTGTTTATATTTACTCATAAACATTGGAGTAAAAAAAACTCATATTTTGGGTTCTTATGGGGTAGGACAATTTAACTAAGCTCATGAGGCATTTATAAGTGAATTCTTCAAGAAACAATGGGTACATATCATTAATGTATAAGTCCCAAAATGGATGTAACAACTGCTGATTGCCCCTTTAAGACTACATGTTGGGCTAATCTAATAGGAGATATTGAGGACTACAGTATTTCAGGCATTGTCATTGGATGCATTTGATCAATTGTCAACGTTTTGTTGATGGTCCACTCTTGATGTTCTACACGTTACAGTGTAGCTTCAGCCATTCCTACAGAACAACATTAAAGTGTAGCACCCCTTTACTGCATATTGGTTCAACGACTGCAGAGACGGTACTTACTGGTGTTAAACAGATCTCCAACCTCCTCTTCTTTCACACCAAAAACTACATCCTCCTCTTTCTCATCCTCCTCTTCTTTTACTGTAACTTCCTCCTCCTCTTTCACTCTGAACGTGTCTTCCTCTTCTTTCACTGTAACAGCCCCATCCTCTACTTCTTGTTTTACTGTGACATCCTCCTCTTCTTCCTCCTCTTTCACGACAACGTTCAGCCACAGACCTCCTTTCTCCGTCCAGCAGATCACCTCTTCTTCAACGAGAGGGGAGAAGTTTAGGGAGCTCATGTTCGGGGATGTTAGCTAGCTAGCTATCATTAGCGACTAGGCTAGTGCTCACTTAACCAGCCAACTACTATAGCTGACTAAATCAAAATAACGTAATATTCAAATAAATAGGTTAACAAGTTGATACGACAGAAGTGTGGCTGAAACACAGTAGGTAATATACACCGAAAGCGTATAAATAGCTTGAATCTTTCGGCTATGTTGGCTAGCAAGCTACCGAGGTGGTTGACGAGCTGTTTATGAAGAACCGTCCACTAGATTATACGTCACGCTGGCAGCGTCGCCTGAAAGACGCACATCGCCGTCTGCTGACTGGAGGGGAAACGCAGTTGAGGATCATATTTTATTTTCAGACAAAGATTATTGTAAATGGATTTAATTAAATAATACCATTAGATTGAGACATACAAAGACAGGAATGTGTTGATTGATTAGTGCGAATAAAAAATGTTTACTACAGCACATTTAAGGCAGTTTCATTAAGTCAAACTAAATCTAAATAATTAGCAAGCTACTGTAGGTCCATACTGCTCCTACATGGTGTAACAATACATCATGTAGATGTATATAATGAACAGACTAGGTCAATACTGCTCCTACATGGTGTAACAATACATCATGTAGATGTATATAATGAACAGACTAGGTCAATACTGTTCCTACATGGTGTAACAATGTAGGACGTCATGTAGATGTACACTACCATTCAAAAGTTTGGGGTCACTTAGAAATGTCCTTGTTCTTTAAAGAAAATCAAAATTTTTCATTTATTTACCTGTTTTTGCTTTGTCATTATGGGTTATTGTGATGTCATTATTGGGTATTGTGTAGATTGATGAGGGGAAAAAATGATTGAATCAATTTTAGAATAAGGCTGTAACGTGACAAAATGTGGAAAAAGTGAAGGGGTCTGAATGCTTTCCGAATGAATTGTATATATAGGGGCAGTACTTAGTGACATCACTTCATGAAACAGAAGGTACAAATATATAACATAGATTCACAATATCAACATTCAATGTGTCAAAATATATGACCAAGCTGGAAGTGGAAACGCCAGCCCAGCCACCATCCTAGACGTTCACTGATGATCAACCTCCTCCTTCACATCTGACTCCTGATGATCAACCTCCTCCTTCACATCTGACTCCTGATGATCAACCTCCTCCTTCACATCTGACTCCTGATATCAACCTCCTCCTTCACATCTGACTCCTGATGATCAACCTCCTCCTTCACATCTGACTCCAGTGATCAACCTCCTCCTTCACATCTGACTCCAGTGATCAACCTCCTCCTTCACATCTGACTCCTGACGATCAACCTCCTCCTTCACATCTGACTCCTGACGATTAACCTCCTCCTTCACATCTGACTCCTGATGATCAACCTCCTCCTTCACATCTGACTCCTGATGATCAACCTCCTCCTTCACATCTGACTCCTGATGATCAACCTCCTCCTTCACATCTGACTCCTGATATCAACCTCCTCCTTCACATCTGACTCCTGATGATCAACCTCCTCCTTCACATCTGACTCCAGTGATCAACCTCCTCCTTCACATCTGACTCCAGTGATCAACCTCCTCCTTCACATCTGACTCCTGACGATCAACCTCCTCCTTCACATCTGACTCCTGACGATTAACCTCCTCCTTCACATCTGACTCCTGATGATCAACCTCCTCCTTCACATCTGACTCCTGATGATCAACCTCCTCCTTCACATCTGACTCCTGACGATCAACCTCCTCCTTCACATCTGACTCCTGATGATCAACCTCCCCCTTCACATCTGACTCCTGATGATCAACCTCCTCCTTCACATCTGACTCCAGTGATCAATCCAGAGCGTCTTCTTTTTTGGGGAATCCCGATGGACGACGTCATCCAATAGGCCTGACGTCACCACAACCGCCCACAAGTTAATTGTCATTCAGGTTATTAATGGGAAGAACATTAGCAATATGTCCTGTCTGGTAACTTGTCTCGTTCAAAGGATTCACATTGGCAGGTGCACAGGGAGAAACCCCATTTTAAAAAACTCAGTTGATCATAAATTTTGGAAACACTTTTGGAAGTCTTTAACTGCATCAAAGTCTGTGGCCTGTGATGTTGGGACAAATGATAGACCCTTATTATACAAGAGACAAAATTCACAAATTCTACAGCACAACGGCAGAGTCATGTCTTCAGTGTAAAACTAACAATGACTCAATAATCCTTCTGGGAATGTTATGATGTCATAAAGTTATGGGTGGAGTTAGAAAGTTGACTGTCAGAAGTACAGTTATACAATGTAAAATTACTTTTAATTTGTCTGTCTGTATATTTCAAAACATGGCATTTGAGAGTGCAGTGAGATACCCCAGAGTTGGACGATACTTTTCTCATAAATCATCTTAAATATTATACTTAATTAAACCTGGAAATCAACCAATCCTCTGTTGTTAATTCAATAGAAAGGTCAAATGCTTTATTATCTAAAAGTTGAAAGTGACGGAGAGAAATAAAATGGTGCTGATGCGGGCGCTGGAGATGGAGGTGTGTTCTAGTGGGTCTGGGCAGGTGTGATGTAGTTCATGGAGATGGAGGTGTGTTCTAGTGGGTCTGGGCAGGTGTGATGTAGTAAATGTGTGTATGATGTTGTCGTTTGTATGTTTTGTATTGTTTATAAAAAGATAATATAAAATATTTTTCCCAATGCAAAGTTACACCTCACAGGTCTATTTTTGGAGTTATTACATGAAACCAATCAGAATTCAGAAGAATGATAAAGTTAGGTGTGAAGTAATATGGAGGACCAGCCTATTCCCTATAATGTAAACTACAACAGAAATAACTTAAAATGTAGAACTTCATATTAAACAATCGTTTGCTCTCATGACTTGAGTGATTAAAGTAAACCAACGTTTTTGAAATACATAACGTCATCTAACCAAATATCAAAGAATGTTAGCTATATGCAGTTATCTTAGCCAGCCAGCTAACATTAGCTATATGCTGTTATCTTAGCCAGCCAGCTAACATTAGCTACAGCCAGCTAACATTAGCTATATACAGTTATCTTAGCCAGCCAGCTAACATTAACTATATGCTGTTATCTTAGCCAGCCAGCTAACATTAGCTATATGCAGTTATCTACGCCAGCCAGCTAACAACAGCTATATGCAGTTATCTTAGCCGGGCCAGCTAACATTAGATATATGCAGTTATCTTAGCCGGCCAGCTAATGTTAGCTATTTAGCTAACTAGCTATTAGCCTAACCAGCGTAGCCAACCAGCTAACGTTAGCTATTTAGCTAACTAGCTATTAGCCTGACCAGCGTAGCCAACCAGCTAACGTTAGCTATTTAGACAACTAGCTATTAGCCTAACCAGCGTAGTCAACCAGCTAACGTTAGCTATTTAGCCAACTAGCTATTAGCCTAACCAGCGTAGCCAACCAGCTAACGTTAGCTATTTAGCCAACTAGCTATTAGCCTAACCAGCGTAGCCAACCAGCTAACGTTAGCTATTTAGCGAACTAGCTATTAGAATAACCAGCGTAGCCAACTAGCTAACGTTAGCTATTTAACCAACTAGCTATTAGCCTAACCAGCATAGCCAACCAGCTAACGTTAGCTATTTAGCCAACTAGCTATTAGCCTAACCAGCGTAGCCAACCAGCACCGAGACCATTTAGAACCAAACTAACAAAACCTAAAAGTGTTTGCAGATCAAAAGATCAGAGACAAACAGAATGATGGGAGAAAATTAATCTTCAGAAGTCATTGATCAATGCTGATAAAGTGACACACTGCTTCAATAATAATGAGTAGTTATTTATGATGCAAGGTGATTTGTAGATCAGTCAGTCGCCTGCAGTGTCGAACCAGCCCAATACCAAACCAATCAGGTGGTTGTTCAATGAAATTAAGCTTCAGATGTCTTTGATGACGTGCTGCTGATAAAGTGATACAGGCATCAGCACACTGCTTTGGTTTCATTTGATTTTTTTTCAACATGTACTTTTCTGCTCTTTTGCACACCAGTATCTCTACTTGCACATCATCATCTGCTCATTTATCACTCCAGTGTTAATCTGCTAAATTGTAATTCTTCGCTACTATGGACTATTCATTGCCTACCTCCTCATGCCTTTTGCACACACTATATATAGACTTTCTTTTTTTGTACTGTGTCATTGACTTGTTTATTGTGTTATTGGCTTGTTTATTGTTTATTCCATGTTATTCCATGTGTAACTCTATGTTGTTGTCTGTGTCACACTGCTTTGCTTTATCTTGGCCAGGTCGCAGTTGTAAATGAGAACTTGTTCTCAACTGGCCTACCTGGTTAAACTATCATTATGACATCATGGCCTACCTGGTTAAACTATCATTATGACATCATGGCCTACCTGGTTAAACTATCATTATGACATCATGGTCACCTGGTTAAACTATCATTATGACATCATGGCCACCTGGTTAAACTATCATTATGACATCATGGTCACCTGGTGAAATAAAGGTGAAATAAAAATAAAATGTTGTTGAAATCAAACCAAGCTTTATTTATACAGCACATTTCAGGCATGAATGGAACAGGAACAAGAAAAAAACAAATAAAAGACAATGAAAATAATCAAAAAGTTAGTACACAAACAGAAGAATAATGAACATTTTAAGGAAATTCCATTGATTAAAATATTTATTGGATGCAATAACCAACCCAAAATATTAGCTTGTTTTTTAGGAGGGTTCTGAAAGGCACTATAAGGGTGTCCACTGTAAATTGACTAGTAACAACAACTGGGACCTAAGCACATTTCAGACATGGATGCAACACAATGGCTTCTCAGAAAAAAAACAATGAAAAAAAACAGAAATATTGAGGATAAAAAAACGAAGAACAACTGAAAGACTAATGAGCATTGCAAAGGAAATGCCATTGATTCAAATATTAACAATATAATGCTACATCCAACCCAAAACATAACTTGTTTTTTAGGAGGGGCTCTGAAAGACACTACGGGGGCATCGATTGAAAATTGACTGGTAACAACTGGGACCTAAAAGACACCCACCATGACACCCACTAAATCTGCCCAAGAAGAGGCAAACAAAAGAAAAACCCACACCAAACTTAAAGACAGGAAGCAAACCAAAAAGGTGGAGCAACTAAAGGTGTTGACTCTCCACATCTAGCAAGACAACTGGAGCACTGGGCCAGACACTCTTAAATAGAACCTGGACCAGCTCAGGTGAAACACCTTCCCACTAACGAGATGGACAAGCCAGCACAGGTGTAACACATACAGACTAACGAGGTGACACCAATCAGTGCGTCCTACGTGCTAACGAGCTATACTTGCTTAAGTCCAACCTCAAAAATAAAGGAGAGCCGCACACTAGCTCAGATGCAAAAATATTTAATTTACCAACGTTTTGACAGGCAAGCTGTCTTCATCAAGGTACAATCACAGACACTGCGGGTTGACTCGTTTATATATAGCGTCAAGACACACAGGTGTCTGTAATCATGGCCAAGAGTGGCCTAATATCATTGGTTAATTTCTCAAATATTAAAATGGCAGCATTTTTCTTTCTATAGAATCCTAAAACTCACTAGATTCTAGAACTCTACTTTTTATTTAACAACGACGGCCTAGGAACAGTGGGCCAATGTCCAAACACAGTTATAATGTGTCTAAATCAATAACCAATATGCAGAAACAGTTTGTGATATATTGAAAACCTAAACATAAAATGTACGATATACACAAACTGCCACAATAATCACATTACTTGTATTTTTTAAACAAGCTCCTTATTAACTGCACAAGCACCAAAAACGCTGTTGTTTTGACAAGTAGCAATAAATCACTGATATTAATTAGGGGGGAAATCAGGTTGTACGTGCTGTTGAAACTAACACAACAAAAAAACACATGGAAATGGGAGATATATTTTACCTCACTGATTAGAGGACAACCTGCAGAAGACAGTCAGCTACATTTTGGAGTGATGCATTTAAATGTAGGGGTCGCTAAACAAAGGAACACAACACTTATTTGTCATCACTCATCGATATCATGTTGAAATCAGTTGTGTGACAGAAGGGAGATGAGGTTGCACGTCCTGTTAAAACTAACAGCTCAAAAACCACACGGAATCTGGGAATAATGTGTACATCCCTGGTTAGAGGACAACTTGTAGAAAACAGCAAGTTACATTTTGAAGTGTTGTATTTTGATTCTAGTGGGTCACCAATGTGGTAAGTGTAACACAGCTATTTTTGTGTTAGTCACTTTCTGATAAATCACATAAATAGTACTCTTTCCATTCAGAGCCTGGATTTTCCCCCTGAGTCTAATATCCATATCATGTTGAAATCAATAGAACAGGGGACAAACGTTTAGGGTTCTACATTGTGACATCATTAAAATACTCCTACTACAATGTTAAAACATTCTACATTGTGACATTATTTAATTGATATCATGAAACAATTCCTTCATGTATTTGATGTTTAATCAGAGATCTTTTATCAGAGTATCTCTTCCCCTGTGTGTGTCCGCTTGTGTATATTCAGGCTTTTTGGCCAAGTAAAACTCTTCCCACATTGATCACAGTTATATGGTTTTTCTCCTGTGTGTGTTCTATGGTGTATAGTTAGATAGCCAGGAGTAGAAAAACTCTTCCCACATTGATTACAGCTATATGGTTTCTCTCCTGTGTGTATTCTCTGGTGTATAGTTAGATAGCCAGGAGTAGAAAAACTCTTCCCACATTGATTACAGCTATATGGTTTCTCTCCTGTGTGTTTTCTATGGTGTGCAGTCAGATGGCTATATTTAGCAAAACTCTTCCCACATTGATCACAGCTATATGGTTTCTCTCCTGTGTGTGTTCTCTGGTGTGTAGTCAGATGGCTAGATTTAGCAAAACTCTTCCCACATTGATCACAGCTATATGGTTTCTCTCCTGTGTGTGTTCTCTGGTGTACAGTCAGATGGCTAGATGTAGAAAAACTCTTCCCACATTGAGCACAGCCATATGGTTTCTCTCCTGTGTGTGTTCTCTGGTGTATTTTAAGTTCTGATGAAGATTTGCAACATTTCCCACAGTCAGAGCAGCAGTGAGATTTCTTCCCTGTGGATCTCTGCTGGTGTTTCTTGAGGAGGTCTGATCTGGAGAGACTTTTCTCTGCCTCATGATGTTGTCGAGGCTCCCCAGAGGATCCACGATAGTCACATCTCTCTCCTGTGTGAACAACAAGGTCAGACAGATGGTTCAAGGCCCACAACAGCAGAAATCCACTGTTTATTTGAGGTAAAAGGTGATGCCCAGAGGTCTGTTAAATTATTTTACAATTGTCTTAAGACAGGCAAACCTAAGAGGTGTGCCAGACGACCTTTGATCTCCGAAAAAGGCCCCTTTATGTGTTTGCTAAAATTGCAGCACGAGGGCGATGCAGACGCAATTTGATTGCAGAAACACCTCCCTGCTAATGAGGAAATCACTAGTTATGGATGTAGTATATCTGCTAATGAGGAAACCACTAGTTATGGATGTAGTATATCTGCCTGGAACAAAAATGGTGAGCAAAGATTTTAGTTTTCCACAATGTATTCTGAATATTACAGCGCAAGATCAGGAGTGCTACTGAAGGAAACTCACATTAAGCTCTGTGTCTAGTCACTAATTCACCACCGTGGGGGAAACTCAGGGGAGTTCTCATAGGCTGACAGCAAATATAGCCTCCATTTACAGGTTGTTTATGAGTGCATTTCACATTACTTTGGATTATAATTGTAAGGCTCGTTTGAATCTCCTGCTTAATATGTTTGTGTTATTGTCGCAAATCAACTGCTTTATATTTTAAAAACACTTCAACCAGTAAAATGCTCTTTGGCTAGCTTTTCTATTAGCCTGACAATGAGGGTTTGTACCCTAAGTGTTGAACAAACACTAACATAGTAGAGGTCGACCATGATGTCATAATTAGAGGTCGACCGATTATGATTTTTCCACGCCGATACCGATTATTGGAGGACCAAAAAAGCTGATAAAAATCGGACGATTTTATATATATATTTGTAATAATGACAATTACAACAATACTGAATGAACACTTATTTTAACATAATATAATACATCAATAAAATCCATTTAGTCTCAAATAAATAATGAAACATGTACCATGTGTTTTAAATCATGCAAAAACAAAGTGTTGGAGAAGAAAGTAAAAGTGCAATATGAGCCATGTAAAAAAGCTAACGTTTAAGTTCCTTGCTCAGAACATGAGAACATATTAAATGCTGGTGGTTCCTTTTAACATTAGTCTTCAATATTCCCAGATAAGACGTTTTAGGTTGTAGTTATTATTGGAATTATAGAACTATTTCCCTCTATACCATTTGTATTTCATATATCTTTGACTATTGGATGTTCTTATAGGCACTTTGGTATTGCCAGCCTAATCTTGGGAGTTGATAGGCTTGAAGTCATAAACAGAGCTGTGCTTCAAGCATTGCGAAGAGCTGCTGGCAAACGCAGGAATTGCTGCTTGAATGAATGTTTGAATGAATGCTTACGAGCCTGCTGCTGCCTACCACCACTCAGTCAGACTGCTCTATCAAATATCAAATCATAGACTTAATTATAATAAACACAGAAATACGAGCCTTAGGTCATATTCAATTCAATATCGCTCTTCCCCGACCCAGGAAGGGGCGGGGCCAAACAGGTGTTGTACCTCGTGTCCCTCCTTCAGGGAACAGTAATTATAGTCATAAGGTTATGCTCCCTTTCAGTCGGTCAACTTGAGGTACAACATACTATGGGGAAATACAATCATTCCCCAAAGCCGACTCAAACGGATACTAAATGAAACGGCACCTGGCAGACCACCCAGACCTGACCCTGCAAAATGCGAAAGTTTTGTAAATTTATTCATTGTCTTTTGTTGGAAACACTCCTGTCAATGTTGAGTAAGGACACACACCTGATTACTCATATAGTAGTAGAACTAGTCTACCTGGTTACACATATAGAAGTAGGACTAGTCTACCTGACAACACATATAGAAGTAGGACTAGTCTACCTGATTACACATATAGTAGTAGGACTAGTCTACCTGACAACACATATAGAAGTAGGACTAGTCTACCTGGTTACACATATAGCAGGAGGACTAGTCTACCTGGTTACACATATAGCAGGAGGACTAGTCTACCTGGTTACACATATAGAAGTAGGACTAGTCTACCTGTCCTGAGCACAAATGTAGATCTATAAATGTGCCCATTTGGGGATGTCTGATAGTATTTCTGATTGTCTTAACGCTGAACCACTAATGAGTTGTGGAGCTTCTCAAAGCAAATTGTTTTTTCACCTCAAACAGCAAGTAAACAAAGTCTAATCAAAATCAATTGCAAATGAGAATAACTCCTCAAAGTATTTGTAAAATATTTCCAGCTCTCACCCTTTCGATAACCACTCGGCACAAAAGGGAAAAACGTAATGCTCTGATCCAGTGGAAATGTCAAAACACCTGATTACTTCTTATCCCTTTCACAAATAGCCTACAGCTGTGTCGGTCGAGAACTCACAGGCACGGGAAACTGAGGGCCCAGAATATTTTATACAATGTTTCAAGTCCGTTTTAGACAGGCCATGCGATTTATAGGACATTTATTTGCAATGTTTTTATTTGTAGGCTATTTTTACATAGTTGGCAATGGCAATAAAAGTTACTTTTAGATTTGTATAATTTTCATTTAGATAGAATGTAGATTAATCACAGACAATGATTTTGAGATACTATTATAAATTAAATTAAACTGTTCCAGTAAAATGAACATATGAAAATCATAACTGGCACCAGATCAGTAGAAATGGTAAGATACATTTGCACTCCAAATGTAGGTTGCACACTGCTTGTGTAGCCGATTACCAGCAACGTCAGAATGTATGAAGGCCGGCAGGAGGAGGTAGATCGGGAAGAGTTTATTCTCTTCTGGATGGGCTGTATTGATGTAATGGCATGAAAATAAATTGGGTGAATATTATACAATGACTTATCAACAGCTCTAACAATTTGACCCTACAGGAAATCTTCACTGGCAATTCTAGAATATACTATATAGCCTAGAAACCTGGTTAAACTATCATTATGACATCATGGATGAATTCTGGAATATACTATATATCCTAGAAACCTGGTTAAACGATCATTATGACATGATGGATGAATTCTAGAATATACTATATATCCTAGAAACCTGGTTAAACTATCATTATGACATCATGGACGGATTCTAGCATATACTATATAGAAACCTGGTTAAACTATCATTATGACATCATGGACGGATTCTAGCATATACTATATAGAAACCTGGTTAAACTATCATTATGACATCATGCATGAATTCTGGAATATACTATATATCCTAGAAACCTGGTTAAACTATCATTATGACATCATGGATGAATTCTAGAATATACTATATAGCCTAGAAACCTGGTTAAACTATCATTATGGCATCATGGATGAATTCTGGAATATACTATATATCCTAGAAACCTGGTTAAACTATCATTATGACATCATGGATGAATTCTAGAATATACTATATATCCTAGAAACCTGGTTAAACTACCACTATGACATCATGGATGAATTCTAGAATATAATATATAACCTAGAAATCTGGTTAAACTATCATTATGACATCATGCATGGCCAGTCCTTGTATTCATAGTGTAGTGAATTCAGGGGGTTGCCCTGAGCTGAACTCAAACCTGGGTCCAGCGACTGTCAAGCCAACACCTTATAACTGTTACGCCAAGATGTCTGAACTTCTTGACGAGGTCGCTAGGTGTTGGGTTACGGTTGCTACAATGGCTTTCTCTATGAATTTGAGAGTGGTTACATTTCTCCAGCCCCCATCCCTCAGCTGTTTACCAAACCAAGTCTCTGGGCAGCCATTTTGTTGCTGTTTAAATACTAGGTTGTCCCTTTAAAAAAGCCACACATCAATCAACCAATCTGAAGTTGAAACAATAACAAAGCTGTAATTCCACCACTGTTTTGCTGATAAGATGATGATGGGTCTGGAGACATTTAACTACTCTCAAATTCATAGACAGACCTATGGATGAAAGGACTGACCATCCATGATATCAACATTATAGTTAACCATGTTGAGGCTGTTGATTTACATTGTTTCTAAACATTGGAGTAAAAAAAGCTTCTTTTGGGTTCTGATGGGGTACAACAGTTGAACTAAGCTCATGAGGCATGTGTTATATTATCCAAGAATCAATGCCTATGAATAAATAATTTAAAAGTCAAAATATGGATGTAGCAATTGCAGATTTCCCCTTTAACACCAAACATCAGTTCAACAACTGCAGAGTTTGTACCTCTGTATTTAAGACAGTACTTACCAGTGGTAATCACGGCCCGGTTTCTCAAAACCATCTTATGGCTAAGTTCATCTTTAGAACCACTGGATGCCTTAAATTGCGTTTGGGAAATCGGGCCCAGATATCCAGTTTCCTCATCCTCTTCTTCCGATGAGACCGTAATCTCCCCCTCCTCCTCTTCTTTCACTGAAACGTCTTTCTCTTCTTCTTTCAGGGTAACAACCTCACCCTCTACTTGTTTTTGTATTGTAACAGTCTCCTCTTCCTCCTCCTCTTCTTCTGATTTGACCGTATTCTCCCCCTCCTCCGCTTTCACTTCAAAAACTGAAACCTCCTCATCTTTTACTGTAACACCCTCCTCCTCTTTCACTCTGAACGCCTCTTCTTTCACTGTAACGTCTTTCTCTTCTTTCCCTGTAACAGCCTCACCCTCTACTTGTTTTTGTATTGTAACATCCTTCTCTTCCTCCTCCTCTTTGATGAGAGCTTCTTTCTCCGTCCAGCAGACCGTCTCTTCTTCAGCAGGAAGAGAGTAATTTAGTGAACTCATGGTCTGAGATGTTAGCTAGCTAGGCTAATGCTAATTTAACCAGCCCGCCAGCTGAATAATAACTACAACAACGTAAATATGAAATGGAATAGGATAACTTACTAACTAGACGACAGAAGAGGGTTTAAAATACAGTGGCTAATATACACTAAATCTTCTAAAGAGCTTTATGGGTTTGGCTATTTTGGCTAGGAAGCTACGGAGGTGTCTGACTAAATGTTGCTGCTGCTGAAAGAAGCGTTCCGTCCACTAGATTATACGTCACACTAACAGCATTGCGTTCCGTCCACTAGATTATACGTCACACTAACAGCATTGCCTTAAAATCGCACACCGCCATCTGCTGACTGGAGTGGGTAACGCTCAGTCTGAACCTCTGACTGCGATGAAGATGTGCGACTTTAAGACAATGACGCTAGTGTGACGTAAAATATATATTATAATGTTCAGACAAAAAGTTAGTGTAGGAAGCATGAGTTTTTACTCACCAGTGTAACAATACAGTGTGGTTATAGACTTAGTAACTTAGTTGTGTTCACGATCTGGTTCCCTATAAACACAACCAGTTATGTTTTTGAATTATCACATATGTATTAATTTATTTCGGGATTCCGGGTAATCCACAGCAGATTTATGGAGAATTGCTGTGGGTGAGTTCAAAATTGAATAGTCCCGGGATAGAAATATATAAAGTTGACATTACATCATAAAATCCACCTTTTAAATCATACATTAGCAATTTATGTTTTAGTAACTACTGTTGTTGGTTTGGTGTCAAATAAGCCTCTCTTTATATGTTATTTGCCAAATCTCCGTTTTCCATGTGGGTTTTATGCTAAAGTTCCCTCTTTCAAGTTGGTATCTAACTGGAAAATGCATCTTCTTTAGGAGTGTTATTTTTACCGTCGACTACTGATCATTCATCCACACTGTGTGTCTCATCAATGCAGGTCATTTATGACAAATGTATAAAGTACATGTTCTATAAACCCATGAACACCAGCCAGTTTATTAGCCCGGTTTTGTTAGTTTAGGTGTATTATACTTCCTCGCCACCAGAGGTGGACTTTGAGTCATTTCTCAGGTATATTTGATATATTTTGTTAGTAAAATGGATGACAGTTTATTCTGATGTAGTGAATATGAGACACATGTAAACAATTGCTTCATTTATTATAGTAAATTAGAAATTATTAGGAATCCACTATACGATCACAATAACTTTGATAGACATTTCAATTGTTTTTTTGTTAGTATATTAAAGGGCAGATTAATGTAGAATTGCTGTGGGAGTGCTATTTATATCCCGTCACTACTGATCATTCATCCATACTGTGTGTGTCCCATCATTGCAGCGTTGGAAATAAATTAACTATCCATCCATTGCTCCTTCCTGTGTTGACTCACTGACTTGAGAGACCAGGAAGGTCACACTAGCTCGATAGGTTGATATCTAGCTCAAGCGTCACCTCATGCTTTTCATTAACTGTGTGGTTGTGTTATCTAGTGGGAACCCGTTAGCACGGTGGGCTCTGGTGCGTTCTTGCCGTGGGCTCAAGACGACAGAGGAAATCAACCTGCTTGCTCCTTTTTGTTTTGTCAACTTTTCAATATGGATGTTATGTTTGATACCGGAGGTATCATTGAATTGAATTGAATCACTGCATTGAAAGCAGTAAACTTTTTTTTTGTGTTGATGCCCGTATCACTTTATCAGCAGCACGTCATCAATGACGTCTGGAGATTCATTTCATCGAACAACCACCTGATTGGTTTGGTATTGGGCTGGTTCGACATTGCAGGCGACTGATTGATCTACAAATCACCTTACATCATAAATAACTACTCATTATAATTTATAAATCAGTCAGCCAGTCACCATTTTTCCCACAATGCAGCATGGATTTGATGCTCTCAAACACGGCCAGTGGTTTGGTAAATGACATTAAGGCTATGCTGCTACATGCTACGGTGTGGGATGTCATCTATAATAATGACATAAAGGCTATGCTGCTACAGTGTGGGATGTCATCTATAATAATGACATAAAGGCTATGCTGCTACGGTGTGGGATGTCATCTATAATAATGACATAAAGGCTATGCTGCTACGGTGTGGGATGTCATCTATAATAATGACATAAAGGCTATGCTGCTACGTGCTATGGTGTGGGATGTCATCTATAATAATGACATAAAGGCTATGCTGCTACGGTGTGGGACGTCATCTATAATAATGACATAAAGGCTATGCTGCTACGTGCTGTTTTTCATACTAAGATGGACCAAGAGTCTGTTGATTGGTCAGTCATTGGGTTAATTTGTTTTGCAATGTTTTCAAATCAAATCAAGCTTTATTTATACAGCACATTTCAGACATGGATGCAACACAATGGTTTCACAGGAAAAACTATGAAAATTAAACACAAAAAATTAAACAGATATATTTAGTACATGTAACAGTATAACTTTAGTCCGTCCCCTCACCCCGGGCGCGAACCAGGGACCCTCTGCACACATCAACAACAGTCACCCATGAAGCATCGTTACCCATCGCTCCACAAAAGCCGCGGCCCTTGCAGAGCAAGGGGAACCACTACTTCAAGGTCTCAAAGCGAGTGACGTCACCAATTGAAACGCTATTAGCGCGCACTACCGCTAACTAGCTAGCCATTTCACATCGGTTACATACACAACAAACATAAGAGGATAAAAAACAGAAGAAAAACAACTGAAAGACTAATGAGCAAGAAAGAAAGAAAATGAAAGGAAATGCCATTGATTAAAATATTAACAATATGATGCTATATCCAACCCAAAATATAAGCTTGTTTTTTTTAGAACTAACAGAGTCACTGACAACAACTAAACAGGTGGGGTTTTAGGAGGGGTTCTGAAAGACACTATGGGGGTGTCACTGAAAGTTGACTAGTAACAACAACTGGGACCGAAAAGACACCCACCATGAGACCCACTAAATCTGCCCAAAAAGAGGAAAACAAAAGAAAAACCCACAATAAACTTAAAGACAGGAAGCAAACCAAAAAGGTGGAGCAACTAAAGGTGTTGACTCTCCACCTTTTTGGTTTGCTTTCCTGTCTTAAGTTTGTCAAGACAACTGGAGTACTGGGTCAGACACTCTTAAATAGAACCTGGACCAGCTCAGGTGAAACACCTTCCCACTAACGTGATGGACAAGCCAGCACAGGTGTAACACATACTGACTAACGAGGTGACACCAATCAGTGCGCCCAAGACACATTTCAGTTGAATGCATTCAGTTGTACAATCAATCAATCACATGTATTTATAAAGCCCTTCTTACATCAGCTGATGTCACAGAGTGCTGTACAGAAACCCAGCCTAAAACCCCAAACAGCAAGCAATGCAGGTGTAGAAGCACGGTGGCTAGGAAAAACTCCCTAGAAAGACCAGAACCTAGGAAGAAACCTAGAGAGGAACCAGGCTATGAGGGGTGGCCAGTCCTCTTCTGGCTGTGCTGGGTGGAGATTATAACAGAACATGGCCAAGATGTTCAAATGTTCATAAATGACCAGCAGGGTCAAATAATAATAATCACAGTGGTTGTCAAACGTGCAACAGATCTGCACCTCAGGAGTAAATGTCAGTTGGCTTTTCATAGCCAATCATTCAGAGTATCTCCACAACTTCCATTTCACATAATCTACAATGCTTCACCTTCTACAATATAAACATGGTGTCTACTGGCTGTCAACAATTAAAAACAAGAAAAAAACATTTCTAAATAATAATATACAATCATATTATTTTTTTCTCCTTTTTCATTTCCATTTCCATTCTTTCCTCACTAGCTTCTAAAACTCTCGTCCCCTTGGAACGAGCCCAAACAAAACTCAAATCAAATTGTATTAGTCACATGCGCCGGATACAACACTGGAACTCTTACTTACGAGCCCCCAACAGTGCAGCTAAAAAAAAATACAGAAAAGAATAAGAGATAAAAACTAATATCCAACACGGGAAAAACGTGTCAAAATAAATTGTGGTTTCTCTCCTGTCTAAATGCAAAACACAAATCTATTTGACTGCCCACCCTTGAGATAATCAGCAACCAAGTTGTCCTTAACACGGACATGTCTGATTTCAAGAGGAAACTCCTGCGATATCCGTAGTAACTTTCCACCTAACTGCGGAGCTTCTCTCTCTTGTCAGGATTCACTAGATAGGCATGTTGTTGGATATAAAAGCAGGGTAACAATGTCAATATAATTGTACCCAAAAATGTCAAGTTGGTTGCATGAATAACTATGATTACTAAATGTTACATAATATGAAATATCAAAACCAAAATGTTCACCACTTTGTTAATATGTATTGGCAATAATTAACTTAATGGTGAGGCATGGAATAATAAAACATGTATCTTTTGTCAGGCTGAATGTTTGAAATATGAGGTGATTTGAGTCATGCTTCTTCAGTAGTGGACTAAAGACAATTAGCACTTGAATGTTGTCAAGAAATACTGGAGTGATGTGAGATTGTTAATAAAATTGATTATAGACTAATTTATATTATTATGATAATATTTTTTTTCATTGAAAAAACGACCTGAAAAGACATATTTTCAACTTTCATCTTCAACTACAACGGAACATATATTCAACGTCTTTTGAATGACATTTTGCTAAATGGGAATTGTGCAATATCAAAACACAGTTTTAACGTGTCCAAATCAATAACCAATATGCAGAAACAGTTTGGGATATATTGAAAACCTAAACATTTTGGAGTGTTTCACTGTGATTCCAGTGAGTCACCAACATGGTAAACAGCTAGCTACATTGTGATTCCAGTGGGTCACCAACGTGGTAAACAGCTAGCTACATTTTGATTTCAGTGGGTCACCAACGTGGTAAACAGCTAGCTACATTGTGATTCCAGTGGGTCACCAACGTGGTAAACAGCTAGCTACATTGTGATTCCAGTGGGTCACCAACGTGGTAAACAGCTAGCTACACTGTGATTACAGTGGGTCACCAATGTGGTAAACAGCGAGCTACATTGTGATTCCAGTGGGTCACCAACGTGGTAGACAGCTAGCTACATTGTGATTCCAGTGGGTCACCAACGTGGTAAACAGCTAGCTACATTGTGATTCCAGTGGGTCACCAACGTGGTAAACAGCTAGCTACATTTTGATTCCAGTGGGTCACCAACGTGGTAAGTGTAACACAATTATTTTTTGTTAGTCACTTTTTGTTAAATCACATAAATAGTAACTCTTTCAATTCAGAGCCTGGGTTTTTTCCCTGAGGGTAAAATCAATTGAACATGGGGCAAACATTTAGGGTTCTACATTGACATTCATTAAAAAACTCCTACTACAATGTTAAAATAATCTACATTGTGACATTATTTAATTATTTAATTGATATCATGAAAAAACTCCTTCATGTATTTTCTGATGTTTGCTCAGAGATCTTTTACTAGAGTATCTCTTCCCACATTGATCACAGCTCCAAGATTTCTCTCCTGTGTGTGTTCTCTGGTGTAATGTCAGCTGGCTAGATTGACCAAAACGCTTCCCACATTGACCACAACTATAAGGTTCCTGTCCTGTGTGTTTTCCCTGGTGTAATGTCAGCTGGCTAGATTGACCAAAACTCTTACCACATTGATCACAGCTATACGGTTTCTCTCCTGTGTGTATTCTCTGGTGTACAGTCAGAGAGCCAGATGTAGTAAAACTCTTCCCACATTGATCACAGCTATAAGGTTTCTCCCCTGTGTGTATTCTCTGGTGTACCGTCAGCTGGTCAGATTTAACAAAACTCTTCCCACATTGATCACAACTATAGGCTTTCTCTCCTGTGTGTCTTCTCTGGTGCACTGTCAGATTGCTAGATTGACAAAAACTCTTTCCACATTGAACACAGCTAAAAGGTTTCTCTCCTGTGTGTGTTCTCTGGTGTAATGTCAGCTGGCTAGATTGACCAAAACTCTTTCCACATTGACCACAGCCATAAGATTTCTCTCCTGTATGTGTTCTCTGGTGTAAAGTCAGAGAGCCAGATGTAGTAAAACTCTTCCCACATTGATCACAGCTATAAGGTTTCTCTCCTGTGTGTATTCTCTGGTGTACTGTCAGCTGGTCAGATGTAACAAAACTCTTCCCACAATGATCACAACTATAGAGTTTCTCTCCTATGTGTCTTCTCTGGTGCACTTTCAGATTGATAGATTGACCAAAACTCTTCCCACATTGACCACAGCTATAAGATTTCTCTCCTGTGTGTGTTCTCTGGTGTACTGTCAGCTGGCTAGCTTGACCAAAACTCTTCCCACATTGACCACAGCTATAAGGTTTCTCTCCTGTGTGTGTTCTCTGGTGTAAAGTCAGATGACCAGATGTGGTAAAACTCTTCCCACATTGATCACAGCTATAAGGTTTCTCTCCTGTGTGTATTCTCTGGTGTATAGTCAGCTGGCTAGATGTTGTAAAACTCTTCCCACATTGATCACAGCTATAAGGTTTCTCTCCTGTGTGTGTTCTCTGGTGTAAAATCAGAGAGCCAGATGTAGTAAAACTCTTCCCACATTGATTACAGTTAAAAGATTTCTCTCCTTTGTGTGTTCTCTGGTGTATTTTAAGTTTTACTGAAGAGTTGAATCTTTTCCCACAGTCAGAGCAGCAGTTAGATTTCTTCCCTGTGGGTCTCTGCTGGTGTTTCTGGAGGAGTTGTGATCTGGAGAGACTCTTCTCTGCCTCGTCAGCATCAGGATGTTGTTGAGGCTCCCCAGAGGATCCATGATAGTCACGCCTCTCTCCTGTGTGAACAACAAAGTCAGACGGTTAAAGGCCCAAAAACAGCAGAAATCCACTGTTTATTTGAGGTAAAAGGTGATGCCCATGATGTTGTGCAACAATGTACGTCTGTTAAATTTCACAATTAAGACAGTCAAGTTAGTAACAAGTCATATTTTGTCTTGTTTTCAAATTAGTGGGAACTAGAAATACGTTATTCATGATGTTGAAATCCTAAGCAGTGTGCCAGACAACTATTGGTCTCCAATATAGGCCCTTTTCGGTGTTTGATAAAATTGCGCCACGAGGTCAATGCACACACAATTTGATTGCAGAAACTCCTCCCTGCTAATGAGGATGTAGTATATCTGCATGGAACAAAAATGGTGAGTGAAGATTTTAGTTTTTCCACAATGTATTCTGAATATTACAGCGCAAGATCAGGAGTGCTACTCAAGGAAACTCACATTAAGCTCTGAGTCTATTCACTAATTCACCACCGTGGGGGGAAACTCAGGGGAGTTCTCATAGGCTGACAGCAATAATAGCCTCCATTTACAGGTTGAATATGAGTGAATTTAACACTACTATTGGATTATAATTGTCAGGCTCGTTTTGAATGTCCTGCTTAATATGTTTGTGTTATTGTCGCATATCAACTGCTTTATACTTAAAAAACACTTCAACCAGTAAAATGCTCTTTAGCTAGCTTTTCCATCAGCCTGACAATGAGGGTTTGTACACTAAGTGCTTAACAAATTGGCCCATAACTTCACCAAACAATAACATAGTAGGGGTCGACCCATTATGATTCTTCAACAGCAAACAGCAAAAAAAAAATAATAATAACAAAAATAACCTCCATTTACAGGTTGTTTTTGAGTGCATTTCACATTACTATTACCTATAACTTCACCTAAAAACAAGATAGACCTACTGTAGGACCCATAACTTCACCTAACAACAACACAGACCTACTGTAGGACCCATAACAATAACATAGACCTACTGTAGGACCCATAACTTCACCTAACAACAACATAGACCTACTGTAGGACCTATAACTTCACCTAACAATAACATAGACCTACTGTAGGACCCATAACTTCCCCTAACAACAACATAGACCTACTGTAGGACCCATAACTTCACCTAACAATAACATAGACCTACTGTAGGACCCATAACTTCACCTAACATAGGACTATATATAATTTAATATTTCAGGTGAAACATCGAAACTTAAATGTCTTTGTCATGACATTTCATAACCTGATCACCAGATAATTTTGTGAATAATCCCACTAGGCTACTCTGTAATGTGTTGTCATTCTAAATGTCCTGAATAAAGGAAAATAGCTCTGTGTGTTGTACAATAGCCTATCCATCAAGGAACAGTTCTCTACACATTATGAGCTAAGTATCTCTGTGTCCAAACAGACTAACAAGACCCTACAGTAAATCAAGCAGACAATAACACATTATAAACATCAATTTGTTAGGGATGTTGGATCCAACGTGGAGCACGGCATTACTGTCTTTACCAGAGTAATGAATGAAGAAGCACTTTGGTTGTTGTTGCATGTCGTGATGTTTGTCATGTGACTGGCATTCAGAAAATGATTTCCTGGATCAGCTGATGATAGTTGAACATGTGACTAACTAAACAGCTACAGTATTAAGAATGATGTGTAATTATTGAAGAAACACATTAATGACAGTGTCCATTTGGGTGTTGTCAATAAAGTTAAGGTGACTAGGTTAGAACCATTTGATTAAGCAAACTCTGAAATGATTTAGGATTTCTGTGCCCATGAAAACTGTTTTCCCAGCGTAACATAAGGAGACACTAAATGTTACATAGTTAGAGTGCATTTCAGAGATCTGAATACAAAAAACTGTCCTAACAGGACAATAACCTGTAATGCGTTATCATTCTAAATGTCCTGAATAAAGGAACAGTTCTCTGTGCTTTATCTTGGACTTATTTTTCTACTGTATTATTGACTGTATGTTTGTTACACTCCATGTGTAACTCTGTGTTTTTGTAAGTGTCGAACTGCTTTGCTTTATCTTGGCCAGGTCACAGTTCTAAATGAGAACTTGTTCTCAACTTGCCTACCTGGTTAAATAAAGGTGAAATAAATAAATAAAATAGATCAGCAACGGTGGCTTGCAAACAGTGGATAGTAAGTAGCCCACCTTTGGAATAACTATGTTAAGTCATAACTGTAGTATCCTGTATAACTATGTTAAGTTATAACTGTAGTATCCTGTATAACTATGTTAAGTTATAACTGTAGTATCCTGTATAACTATGTATAGTTATAACTGTAGTATCCTGTATAACTGTAGTATTCTGTATAACTGTAGTATTCTGTATAACTATGTATAGTTATAACTGTAGTATCCTGTATAACTGTAGTATCCTGTATAACTATGTATAGTTATAACTGTAGTATCCTGTATAACTGTAGTATCCTGTATAACTATGTATAGTTATAACTGTAGTATCCTGTATAACTATGTATAGTTATAACTGTAGTATCATGTATAACTGTAGTATCCTCTATAACTATGTATAGTTATAACTGTAGTATCCTGTATAACTGTAGTATCCTGTATAACTGTAGTATCCTGTATAACTATGTAGTATCCTGTATAACTATGTAGTATCCTGTATAACTATGTAGTATCCTGTATAACTATGTAGTTATAACTGTAGTATCCAGTATAGTCTGGGAGGAGGTGAAACCACTCAGGCTTATTTGATGTGATCTAATGTTTTGATCATGTAGTTTTCCTTACAAGCATTCAGTCACCAAAGGGGGTTTGGTCATTCCTTTGTTTATATACTGTCTCATTGACAAAAATATTTTTGATTATTTGTTTACATCATTCCTTTGTCTCGACATACACAGTAAACGTACCGAGGTTCTAATGTTGCCAAGGAGACACATTTTATTATTTATTTACAGTTTGGAGGGTTGGGGGTCTGACATCCAGGGACACATTTTAGTTCTAATGGTGCCGTTCTGTTATTCTTTTCAGCTTCTTTTTCCAAGCATCTTACTTTACTCTGAGACTAGTTATCCTGGGATCTTACATTACTCTGAGACTAGTTATCCTGGGATCTAACATGACTCTGAGACTAGTTATCCTGGGATCTTACATTACCCTGAGACTAGTTATCCTGGGATCTTACATTACTCTGAGACTAGTTATCCTGGGATCTTACATTACTCTGAGACTAGTTATCCTGGGATCTTACATTACTCTGAGACTAGTTATCCTGAGATCTTACATTACTCTGAGACTAGTTATCCTGGGGAATAGTTTCAATACATTTGCAAAAAACCTAAACCTGTTTTTGCGTTGGCATTATGGGGTATTGTGATGTCATTATGGGGTATTGTGATGCCATTATGGGGTATTGTGAAACATTTCAGAATAAAGGGATGCACCGATATTACATTTTTGGCCAATACCGATATCCAATATTTTCCTTACCCCAAAAAACGATACCGATAACCGATATTAAAATTTTTAGAGGCCTTTTAAGCATTCTAGTACAGCATTCTAATAGTTAACACACACACGGACGCAGCGGATCCCACAGTAGTTGTCTATTATTGGTGTAGAGAGGAAGACAAAAGAGAGTGAACCCACAGATGGATAGGAAGATAGAAATTATCATTATTACTAGAAAATATTCATTTAAAATCCAGGAATTTTACAACTTTAGCTCTCTAGGTCAAGCCAGTAGGATACAGTAGGTTGTATCTCTCTAGGTCATGCCAGTAGGTTACAGTAGGTTGTATCTCTCTAGGTCATGCCAGTAGGCTACAGTAGGTTGTAACTCTCTAGGTCATGCCAGTAGCTACAGTAGGTTGTAACTCTCTAGGTCATGCCAGTAGGTTACATTAGGATGTATCTCTCTAGGTCATGCCAGTAGGTTACATTAGGTTGTATCTCTCTAGGTCATGCCAGTAGGTTACAGTAGGTTGTATCTCTCTAGGTCATGCCAGTAGGCTACAGTAGGTTGTAACTCTCTAGGTCATGCCAGTAGGTTACAGTAGGTTGTAACTCTCTAGGTCATATCAGTAGGCTACAGTAGATGTATCTCTCTAGGTCATGCCAGTAGGCTACAGTAGGTTGTATCTCTCTAGGTCATGCTAGTAGGTTACAGTAGGTTGTATCTCTCTAGGTCATGCCAGTAGGCTACAGTAGGTTGCATCTCTCCAGGTCATGCCAGTAGGTTACAGTAGGTTGTATCTCTCTAGGTCATGCCAGTAGGTTACAGTAGGTTGTATCTCTCTAGGTCATGCCAGTAGGCTACAGTAGGTTGCATCTCTCTAGGTCATGCCAGTAGGTTACAGTAGGTTGTATCTCTCTAGGTCATGCCAGTAGGTTACAGTATGTTGTAACTCTCTAGGTCATGCCAGTAGGTTACAGTAGGTTGTAACTCTCTAGGTCATGCCAGTAGGTTACAGTAGGTTGTATCTCTCTAGGTCATGCCAGTAGGCTACAGTAGGTTGTAACTCTCTAGGTCATGCCAGTAGGTTGTAACTCTCTAGGTCATGCCAGTAGGTTGTATCTCTCTAGGTCATGCCAGTAGGTTACAGTAGGTTGTATCTCTCTAGGTCATGCCAGTAGGCTTCAGTAGGTTGTAACTCTCTAGGTCATGCCAGTAGGTTACAGTAGGTTGTATCTCTCTAGGTCATGCCAGTAGGTTACACTAGGTTGTAACTCTCTAGGTCATGCCAGTAGGTTACAGTAGGTTGTATCTCTCTAGGACATGCCAGTAGGCTACAGTAGGTTGTAACTCTCTAGGTCATGCCAGTAGGTTACAGTAGGTTGTATCTCTCTAGGTCATGCCAGTAGGTTACAGTAGGTTGTATCTCTCTAGGTCATGCCAGTAGGTTACAGTAGGTTGTATCTCTCTAGGTCATGCCAGTAGGCTACTGTAGGTTGTATCTCTCTAGGTCATGCCAGTTGGTTACAGTAGGTTGTAACTCTCTAGGTCATGCCAGTAGGTTACAGTAGGCTGTATCTCTCTAGGTCATGCCAGTAGGCTACTGTAGGTTGTATCTCTCTAGGTCATGCCAGTAGGCTACAGTAGGTTGTAACTCTCTAAGTCATGCCAGTAGGCTACAGTTGGTTGTATCCAAGTGGAAACAATTATCAACCCAATGTGGAAAGTGTCGAATTTGGTCAACAACAAAATCAATGGCTTATTTGCTACGTGAGGTTTACTTGATCTAACAGAAGTTTCGTAATGTTTAAGTTGTTACGTGGACACGTGACATACCGACAACTTTGATAAAAACATTATAGGAGTTGTCTCCAGATCGCTATGCATATTCATGCTAATAGCTTAGCATCTCTCTCAATTGAATACAGGCAGTGCATATTCATGTTAGTAGCTTAGCATCTCTCTCCATTGAATACAGGCGGTTGACGACAAAAACCCTCATAGAATATAAACAATAGATTACAATAATAAGATGAATCCACCAATCCAAAGAAAGGATAGGCGGGAGCTAGACAACCCACAGTGAAGCTTTGTGGACAACGACTCCACTTGTTAGGGCGGAGAGACATCTTGTCAGGACATCCATACTCTTTGTTGTAGCCAACCCAACTCTCGCATGGTACTACTGGGGGGCACGGTGTGTAGTAAAACATCACTACATGAAAATCACTACATGCAGTGCCCCCCAGTCTGCGGTCAGCAGATAGACCCTTCTCAAATATATATGTTAAGTCACTTTTTGGAAACGGAACGGAGATTTCAAGGGGTAGCTTGTTCTCTACTTCGTCTGATTCTAGACATATCAGTCATCATCCTGGGCCCACCGTTGAAGAGGTATTGACGAGCCAACTCCGACTATCCAAAGTTTAAAAAAAATATATGGCGGTACTTACTAGTGTTAATCAGATCTCCTATCTCCACCTCTTCATCTTTCAATGTGACAGTAATCTCCCCTTCCTTCTTCACTCCAAAAACTGCATCCTCCTCTTTCTCTTCCTCCTCGTCTTTCACTCTGAACGCCTCTTCCTCTTCTTTCACTGAAACGTCTTTCTCTTCTTCTTTCACTGTAACAGCCTTACCCTCTACTTCTTGTTTTACTGTGATATCCTCTTCTTCCTTCTCCTCTTTCACGACAATGTTCAGCCCCAGAGCTTCTTTCTCCGTCCAGCAGACCTCCTCTTCTTTAACAAGAGGGGAGAAGTTTAGGGAGCTCATGTTCGGGGATGTTAGCTAGCTAGCTATCATTAGCGACTAGGCTAGTGCTAATTTAACCAGTCAGCTACTATAGCTGACTAATACAAAATAACGTAATATTATATTAAATAGGTTAACAAGTAGATACGACAGAAGTGTGTCTAACACACAGTAGCTTATATACACCGAAAGCGTATAAATAGCTTGAATCCTTCGGCTATGTTGGCTAGCAAGCTACCGAGGTGGTTGACGAGCTGTTTATGAAGAACCGTCCACTAGATTATACGTCACTCTGACAGCGTCGCCTGAAAGACGCACATCGCCGTCTGCTGACTGGGGGGGAAACGCAGTTGAGGATCATATTTTATTTTTAGACAAAGATTATTGTAAATGGATTTAATTAAATAATACCATTATATTGAGACATACAAAGACAATAAAGTGTTGATTGATTAGTGCGGATAAAAAATGTTTACTACAGCACATTTGAGGCAGTTTCATTAAGTCAAACTAAATCTAAATAAGTAGCTAGCTACTGTAGGTCCATACTGCTCCTACATGGTGTAACAATACATCATGTAGATGTATATAATGAACAGACTAGGTCTATACTGCTCCTACATGGTGTAACAATACATCATGTAGATGTATATAATGAACAGACTAGGTCTATACTGCTCCTACATGGTGTAACATTACATCATGTAGATGTATATAATGAACAGACTAGGTCCATACTGCTCCTACATGGTGTAACAATACATCATGTAGATGTATATAATGAACAGACTAGGTCTATACTGCTCCTACATGGTGTAACAATACATCATGTAGATGTACACTACCATTAAAAGTTTGGGGTCACTTAGAAATGTCCTTGTTTTTTAAAGAAAATCAAATTTTTTCATTTATTTACCTGTTTTTGCTTTGTCATTATGGTGTATTGTGATGTCATTATTGGGTATTGTGATGTCATTATTGGGTATTGTGTAGATTGATGAGGGGGAAAAAATGATTGAATCAATTTTAGAATAAGGCTGTAACATAACAAAATGTGGAAAAAGTGAAGGGGTCTGAATGCTTTCCGAATGCAATATATATATATAGGGGCAGTACTTAGTGACATCACTTCATGAAACAGGAGGTACAAATATATAACATAGTTTCACAGTATCAACATTCAATGTGTCGAAATATATGACCAAGCTGGAAGTGGAAACGCCAGCCCAGCCCACAATCCTAGAGGTTCACTGATGATCAACCTCCTCCTTCACATCTGACTCCTGATGATCAACCTCCTCCTTCACATCTGACTCCTGATGATCAACCTCCTCCTTCACATCTGACTCCTGATGATCAACCTCCTCCTTCACATCTGACTCCTGATGATCAACCTCCTCCTTCACATCTGACTCCTGATGATCAACTTCCTCCTTCACATCTGACTCCTGATGGTCAACCTCCTCCTTCACATCTGACTCCTGATGATCAACCTCCTCCTTCACATCTGACTCCTGATGATCAATCTCCTCCTTCACATCTGACTCCTGATGATCAACCTCCTCCTTCACATCTGACTCCTGATGATCAACCTCCTCCTTCACATCTGACTCCTGATGATCAACCTCCTCCTTCACATCTGACTCCTGATGATCAACCTCCTCCTTCACATCTGACTCCTGATGATCAACCTCCTCCTTCACATCTGACTCCTGATGATCAACCTCCGCCTTCAGATCTGACTCCTGATGATCAACCTCCTCCTTCACATCTGACTCCTGATGATCAACCTCCTCCTTCACATCTGACTCCTGATGATCAACCTCCTCCTTCACATCTGACCCCTGATGATCAACCTCCTCCTTCACATCTGACTCCTGATGATCAACCTCCTCCTTCACATCTGACTCCTGATGATCAACCTCCTCCTTCACATCTGACTCCTGATGATCAACCTCCTCCTTCACATCTGACTCCTGATGATCAACCTCCTCCTTCACATCTGACTCCTGATGATCAACCTCCTCCTTCACATCTGACTCCTGATGATCAACCTCCGCCTTCACATCTGACTCCTGATGATCAACCTCCTCCTTCACATCTGACTCCTGATGATCAACCTCCTCCTTCACATCTGACTCCTGATGATCAACCTCCTCCTTCACATCTGACTCCTGATGATCAACCTCCTCCTTCACATCTGACCCCTGATGATCAAC
>NW_026601054.1:0-20000 GCF_029448725.1 Salvelinus fontinalis
TATATGTTGTTCTGGTCCTATAGAATGTATATGTTGTTCTGGCCCTAGAGAATGTTGTTCTGGTCCTATAGAATGTATATGTTGTTCTGGTCCTATAGAATGTTGTTCTGGTCCTATAGAATCTATATGTTGTTCTGGTCCTATAGAATGCATATGTTGTTCTGGTCCTATAGAATGCATATGTTGTTCTGGTCCAGTAGAATGTATATGTTGTTCTGGTCCTACAGAATGTATATATTGTTCTGGTCCTACAGAATGTATATATTGTTCTGGTCCAGTAGAATGTATATGTTGTTCTGGTCCAGTAGAATGTATATGTTGTTCTGGTCCAGTAGAATGTGGTTCTGGTCCAGTAGAATGTATATGTTTTTCTGGTCCAGTAGAATGTATATGTTGTTCTGGTCCTATAGAATGTATATGTTGTTCTGGTCCTATAGATTGTTGTTCTGGTCCTATAGAATGTTGTTCTGGTCCTATAGAATGTTGTTCTGGTCCTATAGAATGTTGTTCTGGTCCTATAGATTGTTGTTCTGGTCCTATAGAATGCATATGTTGTTCTGGTCCTATAGAATGTATATGTTGTTCTGGTCCTATAGATTGTTGTTCTGGTCCTATAGAATGTTGTTCTGGTCCTATAGAATGTTGTTCTGGTCCTATAGATTGTTGTTCTGGTCCTATAGAATGTATATGTTGTTCTGGTCCTATAGAATGTTGTTCTGGTCCTATAGACTGTTGTTCTGGTCCTATAGACTGTTGTTCTGGTCCTATAGACTGTTGTTCTGGTCCTATAGACTGTTGTTCTGGTCCTATAGACTGTTGTTCTGGTCCTATAGAATGTTGTTCTGGTCCTATAGATTGTTGTTCTGGTCCTATAGAATGTTGTTCTGGTCCTATAGATTGTTGTTCTGGTCCTATAGATTGTTGTTCTGGTCCTATAGAATGTTGTTCTGGTCCTATAGATTGATGTTCTGGTCCTATAGATTGATGTTCTGGTCCTATTGATTGATGTTCTGGTCCTATAGAATGTTGTTCTGGTCCTATAGAATGTTGTTCTGGTAATATAGATTGTTGTTCTGGTCCTATAGATTGTTGTTCTGGTCCTATAGAATATTGTTCTGGTCCTATAGAATGTATATGTTGTTCTGGTCCTATAGAATGTTTTTCTGGTCCTATAGATTGTTGTTCTGGTCCTATAGATTGTTGTTCTGGTCCTATATAATGTATATGTTGTTCTGGTCCTATAGAATGCATATGTTGTTCTGGTCCTATAGAATGTATATGTTGTTCTGGTCCTATATAATGTATATGTTGTTCTGGTCCTATAGAATGTATTTGTTGTTCTGGTCCTATAGAATGCATATGTTGTTCTGGTCCTATAGAATGCATATGTTGTTCTGGTCCTATAGAATGTATATGTTGTTCTGGTCCTATAGAATGCATATGTTGTTCTGGTCCTATATAATGTATATGTTGTTCTGGTCCTATAGAATGCATATGTTGTTCTGGTCCTATATAATGTATATGTTGTTCTGGTCCTATAGAATGTATATGTTGTTCTGGTCCTATAGAATGTTGTTCTGGTCCTATAGACTGTTGTTCTGGTCCTATAGACTGTTGTTCTGGTCCTATAGACTGTTGTTCTGGTCCTATAGACTGTTGTTCTGGTCCTATAGAATGTTGTTCTGGTCCTATAGATTGGGTAAATACAGCTTTTGGTAGCGTGTTCTGACTGAAAGTTAAAAAGGTGTAATCAGTCCTTAAACAAGGTGTAGTCTCAAGAGTGTAGTGAGTCATTTGCTACAGAACAGGTTGTGTTCAACATTCTGGAATGTTCAGGTACACATTTACACCGTGTAGAACAGACGTTGGCAGCTAGTCTAGTGGTTAAGAGCAGCGGCAGTTAACAGCTTTGGGCCAGTAACCAAAAGGTCGCTGGTTCGAATCCCCGAGCTGACTAGGTGAAACAATCTGCAAGGCACTTGACCATAATTGCTCCTGTAAGTCATTCTGGATAAGAGCGTCTGCTAAATGACAAAATGAAATGACATACTTTTCTGACATGTAAGAATGGTAAAGTCATACACAGTATTTCTATCAGCCACAATCAGTAAGTTTCTCTTTCCTGAACCCGACCAACAACAACAGGTGTAAACCGGAAGTGACATCACTCACCAGGTCCTTCTGGAAGTAGATGAGTACACCGGCTGCCACCTGACCAATCAGAATCAGCAGCAGGCAGGTGAAGTACTGTGGAGGAAGAGAGGATCGTGTGATATATGAGACGACATCACCGTGGCAACAGTCCGTCATAAAAATGCATAAACACATCCGCCCAATCCCCAACCCACATACCAGACATCCTCACCTGCAGCATCATTCAGACATCAACAAATAGAAATGCATTATGCATTCAACTATGTATGTAAATAATTGACTAGGATGTGAACTTCCAAAAACTACAGTAGTAACCCTGGAAAGGATCTGCATCATCTCCTTGATGCTGCTACAACACCCACTGGAACAGACACGGGGCTTTCTGTTACAATATCCACTGGAACAGCCATGGGGCTTTCTGTTGCTACAATATCCACTGGAACAGACACGGGGCTTTCTGCTACAATATCCACTGGAACAGCCATGGGGCTTTCTGTTGCTACAACACCCACTGGAACAGACACGGGGCTTTCTGCTACAATATCCACTGGAACAGCCATGGGGCTTTCTGTTGCTACAATATCCACTGGAACAGCCACGGGGCTTTCTGTTGCTACAATATCCACTGGAACAGCCACGGGGCTTTCTGTTGCTACAACACCCACTGGAACAGCCACGGGGCTTTCTGTTGATACAATATCCACTGGAACAGCCACGGGGCTTTCTGTTGTTACAATACCCACTGGAACAGCCACGGGGCTTTCTGTTGCTACAACACCCACTGGAACAGCCACGGGGCTTTCTGTTGCTACAATATCCACTGGAACAGCCACGGGGCTTTCTGTTGTTACAATACCCACTGGAACAGCCACGGGGCTTTCTGTTGCTACAATATCCACTGGAACAGCCACGGGGCTTTCTGTTGCTACAATATCCACTGGAACAGCCATGGGGCTTTCTGCTACAATATCCACTGGAACAGCCACGGGGCTTTCTGCTACAACACCCACTGGAACAGACACGGGGCTTTCTGCTACAATATCCACTGGAACAGCCACGGGGCTTTCTGCTACAATATCCACTGGAACAGCCACGGGGCTTTCTGTTGCTACAATATCCACTGGAACAGCCATGGGGCTTTCTGCTACAATATCCACTGGAACATCCACGGGGCTTTCTGCTACAACACCCACTGGAACAGACACGGGGCTTTCTTCTACAATATCCACTGGAACAGCCACGGGGCTTTCTGTTGCTACAATATCCACTGGAACAGCCACGGGGCTTTCTGTTGCTACAATACCCACTGGAACAGCCACGGGGCTTTCTGTTGCTACAATACCCACTGGAACAGCCACAGGGCTTTCTGTTGCTACAATACCCACTGGAACAGCCACGGGGCTTTCTGTTCCTACAATACCCACTGGAACAGCCACGGGGCTTTCTGTTCCTACAATATCCACTGGAACAGCCATGGGGCTTTCTGTTGCTACAATATCCACTGGAACAGCCACGGGGCTTTCTGTTGCTACAATACCCACTGGAACAGCCACGGGGCTTTCTGTTGCTACAATATCCACTGGAACAGCCACAGGGCTTTGTGAGCGACTCCTCCCTGTACAGTAGCAGTAGTTTGTAATGCATTCACACTAGCATACACTGAGTGGACAAAACATTAGGAACACCTTCCTTATATTGAGTTGCACCCCCTTTTAGTCTTCGGAACAGCCTCAACTTGTCGGGGCATGGACTCTACAAGGTGTTGAAAGCGTTCCACAGGGATGCTGGCCCATGTTGACTCCAATGCTTCCCACAGTTGTGTCACAGCTGGATGTCCTTTGGGTTGTGGACCATTCTTGATACACACAGGAAACTGTTGAGCGTGAAAAACCCAGCATCGTTGCAGTCCTTGATAAACTAAATCAGTGCACCTGACACCTACTACCATACCCCGTGCAAAGGCTTTGGTCTTGCCCTTTCACCCTTAGAATGGCCCACATACACAATCCATGTCTCAATTGTCTCAAGGTTTAAGAATCCTTCTCCTCCCCTTCATCTACACTGATTGAAGTGGATTTAAGAGGTGACATCAATAAGGGATCATAGCTTTCACCTGGATTCACCTGGTCAGTCTGTGTCATGGACAGAGCAGGTGTTCCTAATATTTTGTCCACTGTGTAGGTTTTGGAGATGGCAGCAATTTTTTAAAGATGATTTTGACTTTAACTTCATGCACCACTGATTGTAAGTTGTGTGTGTGTGTGTGTGTGTGTGTGTGTGCCTGTGCGTGTGCGTGTGTGTGCTCACCAGGCCCAGCAGACAGCGGATCTCGTAGATAGCCCCCAGACAACCCAGGAAGCCCATCAACATGGAGAGACCACCTACACCTATCAGGATGTAGGAAGCTATCTTCAGCACTGTGGAGGACTCTTCTGTAGAGAGAAACAAGCAACACTCGCAGGTTAGCACATTAGCGTCGCTATGGTAAAAACCATATATAGGTTAGCATTTTAGCATACCGACAGTACACCATGGGGGACTCCTCTGTAGAGGTGGGAACAAGCAGACTCGTTAGCATATCTGCCGTAAACACATATAGGTTAGCAGTATAGCAATCGGCTACTGTGCAGGCTTGTATTTAAGCAGTCTGATGTAGGCTATACACAGGCTAGCATTTTAGCACACCTACTATGTATACAAAGTGACAGGCATTTTAGCCCATTCATCCCTTAGCAGACACCATGTTCTGCTTCCTGTCTGACAGGTAGACAGACAGTAGAATATAACAGACATCTTCCTCTAAGGCAACTCATTCCCACAAAACCAATAAGGACATTGATCTCACACCAACATATCTGTTCATGGAAACAGTTCTGGATCTCACACCAACATATCTGTTCATGGAAACAGTTCTGGATCTCACACCAACATATCTGTTCATGGAAACAGTTCTGGATCTCACACCAACATATCTATTCATGGAAACAGTTCTGGATCTCACACCAACATATCTGTTCATGGAAACGGTTCTGGATCTCACACCAACAGTTCTGGATCTCACACCAACATATCTGTTAATGGAAACAGTTCTGGATCTCACACCAACAGTTCTGGATCTCACACCAACATATCTGTTAATGGAAACAGTTCTGGATCTCACACCAACATATCTGTTCATGGAAACAGTTCTGGATCTCACGCCAACATATCTATTCATGGAAACAGTTCTGGATCTCACACCAACATATCTGTTCATGGAAACGGTTCTGGATCTCACACCAACATATCTGTTCATGGAAACGGTTCTGGATCTCACACCAACATATCTGTTCATGGAAACAGTTCTGGATCTCACACCAACATATCTGTTCATGGAAACAGTTCTGGATCTCACACCAACATATCTGTTCATGGAAACAGTTCTGGATCTCACACCAACATATCTGTTCATGGAAACAGTTCTGGATCTCACACCAACATATCTGTTCATGGAAACAGTTCTGGATCTCACACCAACATATCTGTTCATGGAAACGGTTCTGGATCTCACACCAACATATCTGTTCATGGAAACAGTTCTGGATCTCACACCAACATATCTATTCATGGAAACAGTTCTGGATCTCACACCAACATATCTGTTCATGGAAACAGTTCTGGATCTCACACCAACATATCTGTTCATGGAAACAGTTCTGGATCTCACACCAACATATCTGTTCATGGAAACAGTTCTGGATCTCACACCAACATATCTATTCATGGAAACAGTTCTGGGAATCCAGGCTTCTAAAAAACATTTTTTTTTTTAAATTTTTTTTAGAGAGTCTACTGGAGCCAGAGAGAGATTAGGTCTGCATTTCAAACGGACACCCTTTCCCCTATTTAGTGCACTACTTTTGACCAAAAAGTTCACTGAAAAACTGTTTAAATATTGTGCACTATATAGGGAACAGGGTGTAATTTGGGACATAGATTATGTCTGGCAAGAGGAGGACTGATATATGTTACTCTGAGGACACTGTTCTCAGTGTGTGTGTGTGTGTGTGTGTGTGTGTGTGTGTGTGTGTGTGTGTGTGTGTGTGTGTGGCACTGCCAAACATTCTGAGGCTTTCAAAGGAACGAGAGAAGCGTGTTTCTGTGGATCACTGCGGAGGTCTGGAACCAACAGCGTGTCATCACGGAGGCCCAAACTCTCTGCAAAGTCCAGAAACCACCACTGGGACAGAGAACGAACAGTTCAACCTCATCTAAAGTCTTTAGTTTAAGGAGACGTCCTCCTTGGAGACAGAGACTAGCTCCTGAGATCCCCAGAGGTTTGCAGTAGAAATGGCAGAAACATCTGGCACACCAGGCAATTCAAAGTGTTTTTTTGTCAGCGCATTGTCAGCGAAATGATTACTTGCAAGAAATGCTTATGCAAGATGTGAAACACAGCCAAATGTATATAGGTCATAGAGACAAAGTGGACTAAATACACAGAAAAAAACGTATCCTAGTTAATACTGTGATGAAATAGCTGTGGTTGGTTAGCGCTATACTCTAGCGTGTGACTAATGTGGAATACAGGAAGTTCAATAATGCCATGCTGTCTGATTTCTTCTTCTTCTGATTCTAAGCGACTGTGGCCATATTACTGAAGGAATATGTCAACCGCTGGTTGGGAACCCTCATTCCCAGCAAAAGCAGTTTAACCAGACACGTATCTGGTTAAGAGACACAGAGACCATGCAGCACATCACAGACAGAGAGGAACGACTAGAGAACAGATACCAGAACCCGGGGGAGTGGAAGGAGAGGACTGGGGCCCCTGGGATAGAACCCAGGGGAGTGGAGGGTGGAGGGAGAGGCCTGGGGCCCCTGGGATAGAACCCGTGGTGGGTGGAGGGAGAGGACTGGGGCCCCTGGGATAGAAAGAACCCGGGGGGAGTGGAGGGTGGCGGGAGAGGCCTGGGGCCCCTGGGATAGAACCCGGGGGGAGTGGAGGGTGGTGGGAGAGGCCTGGGGCCCCTGGGATAGAACCCGGGGGAGTGGTGGGTGGAGGGAGAGGCCTGGGACAGAACCCAGGGGAGTGGTGGGTGGAGGGAGAGGACTGGGGCCCCTGGGATAGAACCCAGGGGAGTGGCGGGAGAGGCCTGGGGCCCCTGGGATAGAACCCAGGGGAGTGGTGGGTGGAGGGAGAGGACTGGGGCCCCTGGGATAGAACCCAGGGGAGTGGAGGGTGGAGGGAGAGGCCTGGGGCCCCTGGGATAGAACCCAGGGGAGTGGTGGGTGGAGGGAGAGGCCTGGGGCCCCTGGGATAGAACCCAGGGGAGTGGTGGGTGGAGGGAGAGGACTGGGGCCCCTGGGATAGAACCCAGGGGAGTGGAGGGTGGAGGGAGAGGCCTGGGGCCCCTGGGATAGAACCCGGGGGAGTGGAGGGTGGAGGGAGAGGACTGGGACCCCTGGGATAGAACCCGGGGGAGTGGAGGGAGAGGCCTGGGGCCCCTGGGATAGAACCCAGGGGAGTGGTGGGTGGAGGGAGAGGCCTGGGGCCCCTGGGATAGAACCCAGGGGAGTGGTGGGAGAGGCCTGGGGCCCCTGGGATAGAACCCAGGGGAGTAGTGGGTGGAGGGAGAGGACTGGGGCCCCTGGGATAGAACCCAGGGGAGTGGTGGGTGGAGGGAGAGGCCTGGGGCCCCTGGGATAGAACCCGGGGGAGTGGTGGGTGGAGGGAGAGGACTGGGACCCCTGGGATAGAACCCGGGGGAGTGGTGGGTGGAGGGAGAGGCCTGGGGCCCCTGGGATAGAACCCGGGGGAGTGGTGGGTGGAGGGAGAGGACTGGGACCCCTGGGATAGAACCCGGGGGAGTGGAGGGAGAGGCCTGGGGCCCCTGGGATAGAACCCGTGGGAGTGGAGGGTGGAGGGAGAGGACTGGGGCCCCTGGGATAGAACCCAGGGGAGTGGAGGGTGGTGGGAGAGGCCTGGGGCCCCTGGGATAGAACCCGGGGGAGTGGTGGGTGGAGGGAGAGGCCTGGGACAGAACCCAGGGGAGTGGTGGGTGGAGGGAGAGGACTGGGGCCCCTGGGATAGAACCCAGGGGAGTGGCGGGAGAGGCCTGGGGCCCCTGGGATAGAACCCGGGGGAGTGGTGGGTGGAGGGAGAGGACTGGGGCCCCTGGGATAGAACCCAGGGGAGTGGCGGGAGAGGCCTGGGGCCCCTGGGATAGAACCTAGGGGAGTGGTGGGTGGAGGGAGAGGACTGGGGCCCCTGGGATAGAACCCAGGGGAGTGGAGGGTGGAGGGAGAGGCCTGGGGCCCCTGGGATAGAACCCAGGGGAGTGGTGGGTGGAGGGAGAGGCCTGGGGCCCCTGGGATAGAACCCAGGGGAGTGGTGGGTGGAGGGAGAGGACTGGGGCCCCTGGGATAGAACCCAGGGGAGTGGAGGGTGGAGGGAGAGGCCTGGGGCCCCTGGGATAGAACCCGGGGGAGTGGAGGGTGGAGGGAGAGGACTGGGACCCCTGGGATAGAACCCGGGGGAGTGGAGGGAGAGGCCTGGGGCCCCTGGGATAGAACCCGGGGGAGTGGAGGGTGGAGGGAGAGGACTGGGACCCCTGGGATAGAACCCGGGGGAGTGGAGGGAGAGGCCTGGGGCCCCTGGGATAGAACCCAGGGGAGTGGTGGGTGGAGGGAGAGGCCTGGGGCCCCTGGGATAGAACCCAGGGGAGTGGTGGGAGAGGCCTGGGGCCCCTGGGATAGAACCCAGGGGAGTAGTGGGTGGAGGGAGAGGACTGGGGCCCCTGGGATAGAACCCAGGGGAGTGGTGGGTGGAGGGAGAGGCCTGGGGCCCCTGGGATAGAACCCGGGGGAGTGGTGGGTGGAGGGAGAGGACTGGGACCCCTGGGATAGAACCCGGGGGAGTGGAGGGAGAGGCCTGGGGCCCCTGGGATAGAACCCGGGGGAGTGGTGTGAGTGGCCTGGGGCCCCTGGGATAGAACCCGGGGGAGTGGTTGTAGAGGCCTGCAGCTGGATCCCCAAAAACAAAGAAATCATAGGTTTACGTGGTGTGGGGAGGGCGTGGGAGGAGGGAGGTGGGGGGGAGGGCGTGGGAGGAGGGAGGTGGGGGGAGGGCGTGGGAAGAGGGAGGTGGGAGAATGGTGGTGGGAGGAGGGCGTGGGGGGGTCACAGTGGTGGGAGGAGAGAACAGTGGTGGGAGAACGGCGGTGGGAGGAGGGAGTGGAACTACTTAGTCAAATGTAGTGCACTATATGTCGGGAATAGGGTGCCACTTGGGACAACCAGCTCTGGAATGATCGTTAGGCTGGTTGGGCTTTGTTTCAACTCCTCCTCACATAATTCCTGATTCAAACCACTACAGGCCACTATAAAGACCTTGGTATAAACCCTTACTACAGATCAAACCACTACAGGCCACTATAAAGACCCTTACTACAGATCAAACCACTACAGGCCACTATAAAGACCCTTATTACAGATCAAACCACTACAGGCCACTATAAAGACCCTTACTACAGATCAAATCACTACAGGCCACTATAAAGACCTTGGTATAAACCCTTACTACAGATCAAACCACTACAGGCCACTATAAAGACCCTTACTACAGATCAAACCACTACAGCCACTATAAAGACCCTTACTACAGATCAAACCACTACAGGCCACTATAAAGACCCTGGTATAGACCCTTACTACAGATCAAACCACTACAGGCCACTATAAAGACCTTGGTATAGACCCTTACTACAGATCAAACCACTACAGACCACTATAAAGACCCTGGTATAGACCCTTACTACAGATCAAACCACTACAGACCACTATAAAGACCTTGGTATAGACCCTTACTACAGATCAAACCACTACAGACCACTATAAAGACCCTGGTATAGACCCTTACTACAGATCAAACCACTACAGACCACTATAAAGACCTTGGTATAGACCCTTACTACAGATCAAACCACTACAGGCCACTATAAAGACCTTGGTATAGACCCTTACTACAGATCAAACCACTACAGACCACTATAAAGACCCTGGTATAGACCCTTACTACAGATCAAACCACTACAGACCACTATAAAGACCCTAGTATAGACCCTTACTACAGATCAAACCACTACAGGCCACTATAAAGACCTTGGTATAGACCCTTACTACAGATCAAACCACTACAGGCCACTATAAAGACCCTTACTACAGATCAAACCACTACAGGCCACTATAAAGACCTTGGTATAGACCGTTACTACAGCTCACACTAGGGTTGTCACGATAACATTTTCCTAACGATATACGACCAAGTCTCACCAATTATACCAATTAGTATCGCGATATCACGGAGGGAAATTTTTTGATTAAATAAAAAATTTAATTAAATAAAAAAAAATCTGTGGCCTGGCATCCTGTTCGCCCCATCCCCCAGACACATGTTCCTGTTATCTAAACGTTCCCTAAAAACCTGTCACTGAACTGCCCCTTCTAGTCAATACCCCCTTCTAGTCAATACAACACATTGAATTTAACTTCCCCCTTCTAGTCAATACAACACATTGAATTTAACTTCCCCCTTCTAGTCAATACAACACATTGAATTTAACTTCCCCCTTCTAGTCAATACAACACATTGAATTTAACTTCCCCCTTCTAGTCAATACAACACATTGAATTTAACTTCCCCCTTCTAGTCAATACAAAACATTGAATTTAACTTCCCCTTCTAGTCAATACAAAACATTGAATTTAACTTCTCCCTTCTAGTCAATACAACACATTGAATTTAACTTCCCCCTTCTAGTCAATACAACACATTGAATTTAACTTCCCCCTTCTAGTCAATACAACACATTGAATTTAACTTCCCCCTTCTAGTCAATACAACACATTGAATTTAACTTCCCCCTTCTAGTCAATACAACACATTGAATTTAACTTCCCCTTCTAGTCAATACAAAACATTGAATTTAACTTCCCCTTCTAGTCAATACAAAACATTGAATTTAACTTCCCCTTCTAGTCAATACAACACATTGAATTTAACTTCCCCCTTCTAGTCAATACAACACATTGAATTTAACTTCCCCCTTCTAGTCAATACAAAACATTGAATTTAACTTCCCCCTTCTAGTCAATACAAAACATTGAATTTAACTTCCCCTTCTAGTCAATACAACACATTGAATTTAACTTCCCCCTGTTCAGTGTATAATAGAATACTGCATAGAGTGGATGATTGGCTCATATTTGCAAACGCCTAGCTGTGATTGGTCTGGAGGAATGGCAGGAATGAATATAGATGCATAATGGGCTGTATGTCATTGTGTCGGTCAGGGGACAACACTGCATGAAACCTTCTTTACTGTTTAGTTAACACACACACACACACACACACACACACACACACACACACACACACACATTACTGCACGGTCGGAACTAGAAACACAAGCATTTCGCTACACTCGCATTAACATCTGCTAACCATGTGTATGTGACAAATAAAATGATTTGACACACACAAACAGACACTGCTCCCAACTTTTAAAACGTTAGGCACCAAACAGAATGTAAGGAGCAGCAGAAAGAGAGTCTCCCATTAGGCCTATATGAATCCTATATAGTTTAGTCTCCCATTAGGCCTATATGAATCCTATATAGTTTAGTCTCCCATTAGGCCTATATGAATCCTATATAGTTTATTCTCCCATTAGGCCTATATGAATCCTATATAGTTTAGTCTCCCATTAGGCCTATATGAATCCTATATAGTTTAGTCTCCCATTAGGCCTATATGAATCCTATATAGTTTAGTCTCCCATTAGGCCTATATGAATCCTATATAGTTTAGTCTCCCATTAGGCCTATATGAATCCTATATAGTTTAGTCTCCCATTAGGCCTATATGAATCCTATATAGTTTAGTCTCCCATTAGGCCTATATAGTTTAGTCTCCCATTAGGCCTATATGAATCCTATATAGTTTAGTCTCCCATTAGACCTATATGCATCCTATATAGTTTAGTCTCCCATTAGACCTATATGAATCCTATATAGTTTAGTCTCCCATTAGGCCTATATGAATCCTATATAGTTTAGTCTCCCGTTAGGCCTATATGAATCCTATATAGTTTAGTCTCCCGTTAGGCCTATATGAATCCTATATAGTTTAGTCTCCCGTTAGGCCTATAGGAATCCTACATAGTTTAGTCTCCCATTAGGCCTATATGAATCCTATATAGTTTAGTCTCCCATTAGGCCTATATGAATCCTATATAGTTTAGTCTCCCATTAGGCCCATATGAATCCTATATAGTTTAGTCTCCCGTTAGGCCCATATGAATCCTACATAGTTTAGTCTCCCGTTAGGCCCATATGAATCCTACATAGTTTAGTCTCCCATTAGGCCTATATGAATCCTATATAGTTTAGTCTCCCGTTAGGCCTATATGAATCCTATATAGTTTAGTCTCCCGTTAGGCCTATATGAATCCTACATAGTTTAGTCTCCCGTTAGGCCTATATGAATCCTACATAGTTTAGTCTCCCGTTAGGCCTATATGAATCCTACATAGTTTAGTCTCCCGTTAGGCCTATATGAATCCTACATAGTTTAGTCTCCCATTAGGCCTATATGAATCCTATATAGTTTAGTCTCCCGTTAGGCCTATATGAATCCTATATAGTTTAGTCTCCCATTAGGCCTATATGAATCCTATATAGTTTAGTCTCCCATTAGGCCTATATGAATCCTATATAGTTTAGTCTCCCATTAGGCCTATATGAATCCTATATAGTTTAGTCTCCCATTAGGCCTATATGAATCCTATATAGTTTAGTCTCCCATTAGGCCTATATGAATCCTATATAGTTTAGTCTCCCATTAGGCCTATATGAATCCTATATAGTTTAGTCTCCCATTAGGCTTATATGAATCCTATATAGTTTAGTCTCCCATTAGGCCTATATGAATCCTATATAGTATAGTTTAGTCTCCCATTAGGCCTATATGAATCCTATATAGTTTAGTCTCCCATTAGCCCTATATGAATCCTACATAGTTTAGTCTCCCATTAGCCCTATATGAATCGTACATAGTTTAGTCTCCCATTAGGCCTATATGAATCCTACATAGTTTAGTCTCCCATTAGGCCTATATGAATCCTATATAGTATAGTTTAGTCTCCCATTAGGCCTATATGAATCCTATATAGTTTAGTCTCCCATTAGGCCTATATGAATCCTATATAGTTTAGTCTCCCATTAGGCCTATATGAATCCTATATAGTTCAGTCTCCCATTAGGCCTATATGAATCCTATATAGTTCAGTCTCCCATTAGGCCTATATGAATCCTATATAGTTTAGTCTCCCATTAGGCTTATATGAATCCTATATAGTTTAGTCTCCCATTAGGCCTATATTAATCCTATATAGTATAGTTTAGTCTCCCATTAGGCCTATATGAATCCTATATAGTTTAGTCTCCCATTAGCCCTATATGAATCCTACATAGTTTAGTCTCCCATTAGGCCTATATGAATCCTATATAGTTTAGTCTCCCATTAGGCCTATATGAATCCTATATAGTTTAGTCTCCCATTAGGCCTATATAGTTTAGTCTCCCATTAGGCCTATATGAATCCTATATAGTTTAGTCTCCCATTAGACCTATATGCATCCTATATAGTTTAGTCTCCCATTAGACCTATATGAATCCTATATAGTTTAGTCTCCCATTAGGCCTATATGAATCCTATATAGTTTAGTCTCCCGTTAGGCCTATATGAATCCTATATAGTTTAGTCTCCCGTTAGGCCTATATGAATCCTATATAGTTTAGTCTCCCGTTAGGCCTATAGGAATCCTACATAGTTTAGTCTCCCATTAGGCCTATATGAATCCTATATAGTTTAGTCTCCCATTAGGCCTATATGAATCCTATATAGTTTAGTCTCCCATTAGGCCCATATGAATCCTATATAGTTTAGTCTCCCGTTAGGCCCATATGAATCCTACATAGTTTAGTCTCCCGTTAGGCCCATATGAATCCTACATAGTTTAGTCTCCCATTAGGCCTATATGAATCCTATATAGTTTAGTCTCCCGTTAGGCCTATATGAATCCTATATAGTTTAGTCTCCCGTTAGGCCTATATGAATCCTACATAGTTTAGTCTCCCGTTAGGCCTATATGAATCCTACATAGTTTAGTCTCCCGTTAGGCCTATATGAATCCTACATAGTTTAGTCTCCCGTTAGGCCTATATGAATCCTACATAGTTTAGTCTCCCATTAGGCCTATATGAATCCTATATAGTTTAGTCTCCCGTTAGGCCTATATGAATCCTATATAGTTTAGTCTCCCATTAGGCCTATATGAATCCTATATAGTTTAGTCTCCCATTAGGCCTATATGAATCCTATATAGTTTAGTCTCCCATTAGGCCTATATGAATCCTATATAGTTTAGTCTCCCATTAGGCCTATATGAATCCTATATAGTTTAGTCTCCCATTAGGCCTATATGAATCCTATATAGTTTAGTCTCCCATTAGGCCTATATGAATCCTATATAGTTTAGTCTCCCATTAGGCTTATATGAATCCTATATAGTTTAGTCTCCCATTAGGCCTATATGAATCCTATATAGTATAGTTTAGTCTCCCATTAGGCCTATATGAATCCTATATAGTTTAGTCTCCCATTAGCCCTATATGAATCCTACATAGTTTAGTCTCCCATTAGCCCTATATGAATCGTACATAGTTTAGTCTCCCATTAGGCCTATATGAATCCTACATAGTTTAGTCTCCCATTAGGCCTATATGAATCCTATATAGTATAGTTTAGTCTCCCATTAGGCCTATATGAATCCTATATAGTTTAGTCTCCCATTAGGCCTATATGAATCCTATATAGTTTAGTCTCCCATTAGGCCTATATGAATCCTATATAGTTCAGTCTCCCATTAGGCCTATATGAATCCTATATAGTTCAGTCTCCCATTAGGCCTATATGAATCCTATATAGTTTAGTCTCCCATTAGGCTTATATGAATCCTATATAGTTTAGTCTCCCATTAGGCCTATATTAATCCTATATAGTATAGTTTAGTCTCCCATTAGGCCTATATGAATCCTATATAGTTTAGTCTCCCATTAGCCCTATATGAATCCTACATAGTTTAGTCTCCCATTAGCCCTATATGAATCGTACATAGTTTAGTCTCCCATTAGGCCTATATGAATCCTACATAGTTTAGTCTCCCATTAGGCCTATATGAATCCTATATAGTTTAGTCTCCCATTAGGCCTATATGAATCCTATATAGTTCAGTCTCCCATTAGGCCTATATGAATCCTACCATTGAATCACATCTCATGAGAAGCAAACCCTTTTCCTTTCTTCCTGGACCAATCAGATGTGACTAAACCTAGTGTGAAGTTACCAGGTTGTTAGCTAGCTATGTAACATGACTGAACATGACTTGGTTCGTTATCAAACCAATAATTAGCAAACCGGGATTAGTTTAAAAACCGCCCACGACATGGTTTTGTGAAATTATATCAAATGCGCGTGAATCCCAGTAGAAAGAGAAGTTGCCTCTGGTAATATGGGTCATTTATATAACTGTTTAGACTAGAGACAAGACCAGACCTCTGGTCATATTTATATAACTGTTTAGGCTAGAGACAAGACCTCTGGTAATATGGGTCATATAGAAAAGAGTAGAGGGCCTAGAGAGCTGCCCTGCGGTACACCACACTTTACATGTTTGACATGAGAGAAGCTTCCATTAAAGAAAACCCTTTGAGTTCTATTAGATAGACAGCTCTGAATCCACAATATGGCAGAGGTTGAAAAGCCATAATCTGTTGTTGAAAAAACATGTGTTATGAAGAATAATATCAAAGGCTGCAATGAGATCTAACATTACAGCTCCCACAATCTTATTATTATCAATTGCTTTCAACCAATCATCAGTCATCTGTGTCAGTGCAGTACATGTTGAGTGCCCTTCTCTAAAAGCATTCTGAAAGTCTGATGTTAATTTGTTTACAGAGAAATAGCATTGTCCTTGGATCAAACACCATTTGTTTCCAACAGTTTGCTAAGAGCTGGCAGCAAGCTGATAGGTCTGCTGTTAGAACCAGTAAAGGCCGTTTTACCACTCGTGGGTAGTGGAATGACTTTGGCTTCCCTCCAGGCCTGAGGACAAAGACTTACCTCTAGGCTCAGACTAAAGATATGACAGATAGGAGTGGCTATAGTCAGCCACCATCCTCAGTAGCTTTCCATCCAAGTTGTCAATGGCAGGAGGCTTGTCATTATTGATTGTTAACAATACATTTTCCCACCTCTCCCACAATAACTTTACAAAATTCTAACTTGCAATGCTTTTCTCTGTCATGATTCGTTTTTTTTATGCATGAATACGATTGCTCACTGTTCGTTGTTGGCATTTCCTGCCTAAGGTTTGCCCACTTTTCCAATGAAGTAATTGTGATGAATAAGCCATCTGATTGGATGAAAGATGGAGTTGAATTCTGCCCATCATTTCATTTAAAGTACTCCAACGTTTTTTTCCCATCATTCTTTATATCATTGATCTTGGCTTCATAATAAACTCTTTATATCATTGATCTTGGCTTCATAATAAAGTTTTCTTTTAGTCACAATTTCTCAATTTGACAGTGAACTTGCCAAGTCAACTCCTACTGGCCTTTTGGTTCTAACAGGCGATGAAATGATACAATGTATCAACATGGGAGCAGAGCAAGCCAAGCCAGCGATGTAACAGAAGACTCATCAGGGTCCCCACTCGCCATCACGGCTACATTATATTATAAAACCCAGAGGAATAGATGGGCATGAAGAGAGGACAGAGAGAAGCAGGTGAGTGATGGCTGGTAGGGGATTCTGAGAGAAGCAGGTGAGTGATGGCTGATAGGGGATGCAGAGAGAAGCAGGTGAGTGAGGGCTGATAGGGGATGCAGAGAGAAGCAGGTGAGTGAGGGCTGGTAGGGGATGCTGAGAGAAGCAGGTGAGTGAGGGCTGGTAGGGGATGCTGAGAGAAGCAGGTGAGTGAGTGCTGGTAGGGGATGCTGAGAGAAGCAGGTGAGTGGGGGCTGGTAGGGGATGCTGAGAGAAGCAGGTGAGTGAGGGCTGGTAGGGGATGCTGAGAAAAGCAGGTGAGTGGGGGCTGGTAGGGGATGCTGAGAGATGCAGGTGAGTGGGGGCTGGTAGGGGATGAGAATGGGCTGCGTTCAAAGTGTCATTAATCATCGGTCCATGTGTTGTTGTTCAGTGTTCACTGGGGTGGCAGGAAGACTAGTGGTTAGAGTGTTGGGCCAGTAACCAGCAGGTAGACTAGTGGTTAGAGTGTTGGGCCAGTAACCAGCAGGTAGCCTAGTGGTTAGAGCGTTGGACTAGTAACCAGCAGGTAGTCTAGTGGTTAGAGCGTTGGACTAGTAACCAGCAGGTAGCCCAGTGGTTAGAGCGTTAGACTAGTAACCAGCAGGAAGCCTAGTGGTTAGAGCGTTAGACTAGTAACCAGCAGGTAGACTAGTGGTTAGAGCATTGGACTAGTAACCAGCAGGTAGCCTAGTGGTTAGAGTGTTGGACTAGTAACCAGCAGGTAGTCTAGTGGTTAGAGTGTTGGACTAGTAACCAGCAGGTAGCCTAGTGGTTAGAGTGTTGGACTAGTAACCAGCAGGTAGTCTAGTGGTTAGAGCGTTGGACTAGTAACCAGCAGGTAGCCCAGTGGTTAGAGCGTTAGACTAGTAACCAGCAGGAAGCCTAGTGGTTAGAGCGTTAGACTAGTAACCAGCAGGTAGACTAGTGGTTAGAGCATTGGACTAGTAACCAGCAGGTAGCCTAGTGGTTAGAGTGTTGGGACTAGTAACCAGCAGGAAGCCTAGTGGTTAGAGCGTTAGACTAGTAACCAGCAGGTAGACTAGTGGTTAGAGCATTGGACTAGTAACCAGCAGGTAGCCTAGTGGTTAGAGCGTTGGGCCAGTAACCAGCAGGTAGCCTAGTGGTTAGAGTGTTGGGCCAGTAACCAACAGGTAGCCTAGTGGTTAGAGCGTTGGGCCAGTAACCAGCAGGTAGCCTAGTGGTTAGAGCGTTGGGCCAGTAACCAGCAGGTAGCCTAGTGGTTAGAGTGTTGGACTAGTAACCAGCAGGTAGTCTAGTGGTTAGAGTGTTGGACTAGTAACCAGCAGGTAGCCTAGTGGTTAGAGCGTTGGGCCAGTAACCAGCAGGTAGCCTAGAGGTTAGAGTGTTGGACTAGTAACCAGCAGGTAGCCTAGTGGTTAGAGTGTTGGACTAGTAACCAGCAGGTAGTCTAGTGGTTAGAGTGTTGGACTAGTAACCAGCAGGTAGCCTAGTGGTTAGAGTGTTGGACTAGTAACCAGCAGGTAGTCTAGTGGTTAGAGCGTTGGACTAGTAACCAGCAGGTAGCCCAGTGGTTAGAGCGTTAGACTAGTAACCAGCAGGTAGACTAGTGGTTAGAGCATTGGACTAGTAACCAGCAGGTAGCCTAGTGGTTAGAGTGTTGGGACTAGTAACCAGCAGGAAGCCTAGTGGTTAGAGCGTTAGACTAGTAACCAGCAGGTAGACTAGTGGTTAGAGCATTGGACTAGTAACCAGCAGGTAGCCTAGTGGTTAGAGCGTTGGGCCAGTAACCAGCAGGTAGCCTAGTGGTTAGAGTGTTGGGCCAGTAACCAACAGGTAGCCTAGTGGTTAGAGCGTTGGGCCAGTAACCAGCAGGTAGCCTAGTGGTTAGAGCGTTGGGCCAGTAACCAGCAGGTAGCCTAGTGGTTAGAGCGTTGGACTAGTAACCAGCAGGTAGTCTAGTGGTTAGAGCGTTGGACTAGTAACCAGCAGGTAGCCCAGTGGTTAGAGCGTTAGACTAGTAACCAGCAGGAAGCCTAGTGGTTAGAGCGCTGGGCCGGTAACCAGCAGGTAGCCTAGTGGTTAGAGTGTTGGACTAGTAACCAGCAGGTAGCCTAGTGGTTAGAGCGTTGGGCCAGTAACCAGCAGGTAGCCTAGTGGTTAGAGCGTTGGGCCAGTAACCAGCAGGTAGCCTAGTGGTTAGAGCGTTGGGCCAGTAACCAGCAGGTAGCCTAGTGGTTAGAGTGTTGGGCCAGTAACCAGCAGGTAGCCTAGTGGTTAGAGCGTTGGGCTAGTAACCAGCAGGTAGCCTAGTGGTTAGAGCGTTGGGCCAGTAACCAGCAGGTAGCCTAGTGGTTAGAGCGTTGGACCAGTAACCAGCAGGTAGCCTAGTGGTTAGAGCGTTGGGCCAGTAACCAGCAGGTAGCCTAGAGGTTAGAGTGTTGGACTAGTAACCAGCAGGTAGCCTAGTGGTTAGAGCGTTGGGCCAGTAACCAGCAGGTAGCCTAGTGGTTAGAGCGTTGGACCAGTAACCAGCAGGTAGCCTAGTGGTTAGAGCGTTGGGCCAGTAACCAGCAGGTAGCCTAGAGGTTAGAGTGTTGGACTAGTAACCAGCAGGTAGCCTAGTGGTTAGTGTGTTGGACTAGTAACCAGCAGGTAGCCTAGTGGTTAGAGCGTTGGGTCAGTAACCGAAATGTTGCTCGATCAAATCCCCGAGCTGACAAGGTAAAAATCTGTCGCTCTGCCCCTGAACAAGGCAGTTAACCCACTGTTCCCTGGTAGGCCATCATTATAAATAAGAACTTGTTTTTAAATGACTTGCCTAGTTAAATAAAGGTTAAATAAAATAAAACATAAAAACTTGTGGACTAGAGAAAGAGCCCTGACAATTACTACCATTCCTCTGGTGAAATGACTGTCACATTACTACCATTCCTCTGGTGAAATGACT
>NW_026601054.1:27500-83750 GCF_029448725.1 Salvelinus fontinalis
GACCTGGACCACTAGGAGACAGATCTCTGGAACCCCCTGACCTGCTGGCTGAGATGATAGAGACCTGGACCACTAGGAGACAGATCCCTGGTACCCCTGACCTGCTGGCTGAGATGATAGAGACCTGGACCACTAGGAGACAGATCCCTGGTACCCCCTGACCTGCTGGCTGAGATGATAGAGACCTGGACCACTAGGAGACAGATCCCTGGTACCCCCTGACCTGCTGGCCGAGATGATAGAGACCTGGACCACTAGGAGACAGATCCCTGGTACCCACTGACCTGCTGGCTGAGATGATAGAGACCTGGACCACTAGGAGACAGATCCCTGGAACCCCCTGAACTGCTGACCTGCTGGCTGAGATGATAGAGACCTGGACCACTAGGAGACAGATCCCTGGTACCCACTGACCTGCTGGCTGAGATGATAGAGACCTGGACCACTAGGAGACAGATCCCTGGAACCCCCTGACCTGCTGACCTGCTGGCTGAGATGATAGAGACCTGGACCACTAGGAGACAGATCCCTGGAACCCCCTGACCTGCTGGCTGAGATGATAGAGACCTAGACCACTAGGATACAGATCCCTGGAACCCCCTGACCTGCTGGCTGAGATGATAGAGACCTGGACCACTAGGAGACAGATTCCTGGTACCCCCTGACCTGCTGGCTGAGATGATAGAGACCTAGACCACCAGGAGACAGATCCCTGGAACCCCCTGACCTGCTGGCTGAGATGATAGAGACCTGGACCACTAGGAGACAGATCCCTGGTACCCCCTGACCTGCTGGCTGAGATGATAGAGACCTAGACCACTAGGAGACAGATCCCTGGAACCCCCTGACCTGCTGGCTGAGATGATAGAGACCTGGACCACTAGGAGACAGATCCCTGGTACCCCCTGACCTGCAGGCTGAGATGATAGAGACCTGGACCACTAGGAGACAGATCCCTGGAACCCCCTGACCTGCTGGCTGAGATGATAGAGACCTGGACCACTAGGAGACAGATCCCTGGTACCCCCTGACCTGCTGGCTGAGATGATAGAGACCTGGACCACTAGGAGACAGATCCCTGGTACCCCTTGACCTGCTGGCTGAGATGAGAGAGACCTGGACCACTAGGAGACAGATCCCTGGAACCCCCTGACCTGCTGGCTGAGATGATAGAGACCTGGACCACTAGGAGACAGATCCCTGGAACCCCCTGACCTGCTGGCTGAGATGATAGAGACCTGGACCACTAGGAGACAGATCCCTGGAACCCCTGACCTGCTGGCTGAGCTGATAGAGACCTGGACCACTAGGAGACAGATCCCTGGTACCCCCTGACCTGCTGACCTGCTGGCTGAGATGATAGAGACCTGGACCCCTAGGAGACAGATCCCTGGAACCCCCTGACCTGCTGGCTGAGATGATAGAGACCTGGACCACTAGGAGACAGATCCCTGGTACCCCCTGACCTGCTGGCTGAGATGATAGAGACCTGGACCACTAGGAGACAGATCCCTGGTACCCCCTGACCAGCTGGCTGAGATGATAGAGACCTGGACCTCTAGGAGACAGATCACTGACCTGCTGGCTACGATGATAGAGACCTGGACCACTAGGAGACAGATCCTTGACCTGCTGGCTGAGCTGATATAGACCTGGACCACTAGGAGACAGATCCCTGGAACCCCCTGACCTGCTGGCTGAGATGATAGAGACCTGGACCACTAGGAGACAGATCCCTGACCTGCTGGCTACGATGATAGAGACCTGGACCACTAGGAGACAGATCCCTGACCTGCTGGCTACGATGATAGAGACCTGGACCACTAGGAGACAGATCCCTGACCTGCTGGCTGAGCTGATAGAGACCTGGACCACTAGGAGACAGATCCCTGGTACCCCCTGACCTGCTGGCTGAGATGATAGAGACCTGGACCACTAGGAGACAGATCCCTGGAACCCCCTGACCTGCTGGCTGAGATGAGAGACCTGGACCACTAGGAGACAGATCCCTGGTACCCCCTGACCTGCTGGCTGAGATGATAGAGACCTAGACCACCAGGAGACAGATCCCTGGTACCCCCTGACCTGCTGGCTGAGATGATAGAGACCTGGACCACTAGGAGACAGATCTCTGGAACCCCCTGACCTGCTGGCTGAGATGATAGAGACCTGGACCACTAGGAGACAGATCCCTGGTACCCCTGACCTGCTGGCTGAGATGATAGAGACCTGGACCACTAGGAGACAGATCCCTGGTACCCCCTGACCTGCTGGCTGAGATGATAGAGACCTGGACCACTAGGAGACAGATCCCTGGTACCCCCTGACCTGCTGGCCGAGATGATAGAGACCTGGACCACTAGGAGACAGATCCCTGGTACCCACTGACCTGCTGGCTGAGATGATAGAGACCTGGACCACTAGGAGACAGATCCCTGGAACCCCCTGACCTGCTGACCTGCTGGCTGAGATGATAGAGACCTGGACCACTAGGAGACAGATCCCTGGTACCCACTGACCTGCTGGCTGAGATGATAGAGACCTGGACCACTAGGAGACAGATCCCTGGAACCCCCTGACCTGCTGACCTGCTGGCTGAGATGATAGAGACCTGGACCACTAGGAGACAGATCCCTGGTACCCCCTGACCTGCTGGCTGAGATGATAGAGACCTAGACCACTAGGAGACAGATCCCTGGAACCCCCTGACCTGCTGGCTGAGATGATAGAGACCTGGACCACTAGGAGACAGATCCCTGGTACCCCCTGACCTGCAGGCTGAGATGATAGAGACCTGGACCACTAGGAGACAGATCCCTGGAACCCCCTGACCTGCTGGCTGAGATGATAGAGACCTGGACCACTAGGAGACAGATCCCTGGTACCCCCTGACCTGCTGGCTGAGATGATAGAGACCTGGACCACTAGGAGACAGATCCCTGGTACCCCCTGACCTGCTGGCTGAGATGATAGAGACCTGGACCACTAGGAGACAGATCCCTGGTACCCCCTGACCTGCTGGCTGAGATGAGAGAGACCTGGACCACTAGGAGACAGATCCCTGGAACCCCCTGACCTGCTGGCTGAGATGATAGAGACCTGGACCACTAGGAGACAGATCCCTGGAACCCCCTGACCTGCTGGCTGAGATGATAGAGACCTGGACCACTAGGAGACAGATCCCTGGAACCCCTGACCTGCTGGCTGAGCTGATAGAGACCTGGACCACTAGGAGACAGATCCCTGGTACCCCCTGACCTGCTGACCTGCTGGCTGAGATGATAGAGACCTGGACCCCTAGGAGACAGATCCCTGGAACCCCCTGACCTGCTGGCTGAGATGATAGAGACCTGGACCACTAGGAGACAGATCCCTGGTACCCCCTGACCTGCTGGCTGAGATGATAGAGACCTGGACCACTAGGAGACAGATCCCTGGTACCCCCTGACCAGCTGGCTGAGATGATAGAGACCTGGACCTCTAGGAGACAGATCCCTGACCTGCTGGCTACGATGATAGAGACCTGGACCACTAGGAGACAGATCCTTGACCTGCTGGCTGAGCTGATAGAGACCTGGACCACTAGGAGACAGATCCCTGGAACCCCCTGACCTGCTGGCTGAGATGATAGAGACCTGGACCACTAGGAGACAGATCCCTGACCTGCTGGCTACGATGATAGAGACCTGGACCACTAGGAGACAGATCCCTGACCTGCTGGCTACGATGATAGAGACCTGGACCACTAGGAGACAGATCCCTGACCTGCTGGCTGAGCTGATAGAGACCTGGACCACTAGGAGACAGATCCCTGGTACCCCCTGACCTGCTGGCTGAGATGATAGAGACCTGGACCACTAGGAGACAGATCCCTGGAACCCCCTGACCTGCTGGCTGAGCTGATAGAGACCTGGACCACTAGGAGACAGATCCCTGGTACCCCCTGACCTGCTGGCTGAGATGATAGAGACCTGGACCACTAGGAGACAGATCCCTGGAACCCCCTGACCTGCTGACTGAGATGATAGAGATGATAGAGACCTGGACCACTAGGAGACAGATCCCTGGTACCCCCTGACCTGCTGACTGAGATGATAGAGACCTGGACCACTAGGAGACAGATCCCTGGTACCCCCTGACCTGCTGACTGAGATGATAGAGACATGGACCACTAGGAGACAGATCCCTGGAACCCCCTGACCTGCTGGCTGAGATAGAGACCTGGACCACTAGGAGACAGATCCCTGGTACCCCCTGACCTGCTGGCTGAGATGATAGAGACCTGGACCACTAGGAGACAGACCCCTGGTACCCCCTGACCTGCTGGCTGAGATGATAGAGACCTGGACCACTAGGAGACAGATCCCTGGAACCCCCTGACCTGCTGACTGAGATGATAGAGACCTGGCCCACTAGGAGACAGATCCCTGGAACCCCCTGACCTGCTGACCTGCTGGCTGAGATGATAGAGACCTGGACCACTAGGAGACAGATCCCTGGAACCCCCTGACCTGCTGGCTGAGATGATAGAGACCTGGACCACTAGGAGACAGATCCCTGGAACCCCCTGACCTGCTGGCTGAGATGATAGAGACCTGGACCACTAGGAGACAGATCCCTGGTACCCCCTGACCTGCTGACCTGCTGGCTGAGATGATAGAGACCTGGACCACTAGGAGACAGATCCCTGGTACCCCCTGACCTGCTGGCTGAGATGATAGAGACCTGGACCACTAGGAGACAGATCCCTGGTACCCCCTGACCTGCTGGCTGAGATGATAGAGACCTGGACCACCAGCAGACAGATCCCTGGTACCCCCTGACCTGCTGGCTGAGATGATAGAGACCTGGACCACTAGGAGACAGATCCCTGGTACCCCCTGACCTGCTGGCTGAGATGATAGAGACCTGGACCACTAGGAGACAGATCCCTGGTACCCCCTGACCTGCTGGCTGAGATGATAGAGACCTGGACCACTAGGAGACAGATCCCTGGTACCCCCTGACCTGCTGGCTGAGATGATAGAGACTTGGACCACTAGGAGACAGATCCCTGGTACCCCCTGACCTGCTGGCTGAGATGATAGAGACCTGGACCACTAGGAGACAGATCCCTGGAACCCCCTGACCTGCTGGCTGAGATGATAGAGACCTGGACCACTAGGAGACAGATCCCTGGTACCCCCTGACCTGCTGGCTACGATGATAGAGACCTGGACCACTAGGAGACAGATCCCTGGAACCCCCTGACCTGCTGGCTGAGATGATAGAGACCTGGACCACTAGGAGACAGATCCCTGGTACCCCCTGACCTGCTGGCTGAGATGATAGAGACCTGGACCACTAGGAGACAGATCCCTGGTACCCCCTGACCTGCTGGCTGAGATGAGAGAGACCTGGACCACTAGGAGACAGATCCCTGGAACCCCCTGACCTGCTGACCTGCTGGCTGAGATGATAGAGACCTGGACTACTAGGAGGCAGATCCCTGGTACCCCCTGACCTGCTGGCTGAGATGATAGAGACCTGGACCAATTGGAGACAGATCCCTGGAACCCCCTGACCTGCTGGCTGAGATGATAGAGACCTGGACCACTAGGAGACAGATCCCTGACCTGCTGGCTGAGATGATAGAGACCTGGAACACTAGGAGACAGATCCCAGACCTGCTGGTTGAGATGATAGAGACCTGGACCACTAGGAGACAGATCCCTGGAACCCCCTGACCTGCTGGCTGAGATGATAGAGACCTGGACCACTAGGAGACAGATCCCTGGTACCCCCTGACCTGCTGACCTGCTGGCTGAGATGATAGAGACCTGGACCACTAGGAGACAGATCCCTGGTACCCCCTGACCTGCTGGCTGAGATGATAGAGACCTGGACCACCAGGAGACAGATCCCTGGTACCCCCTGACCTGCTGGCTGAGATGATAGAGACCTTGGACCACTAGGAGACAGATCCCTGGTACCCCCTGACCTGCTGGCTGAGATGATAGAGACCTGGACCACTAGGAGACAGATCCCTGGTACCCCCTGACCTGCTGGCTGAGATGATAGAGACCTGGACCACTAGGAGACAGATCCCTGGTACCCCCTGACCTGCTGGCTGAGATGATAGAGACTTGGACCACTAGGAGACAGATCCCTGGTACCCCCTGACCTGCTGGCTGAGATGATAGAGACCTGGACCACTAGGAGACAGATCCCTGGAACCCCCTGACCTGCTGGCTGAGATGATAGAGACCTGGACCACTAGGAGACAGATCCCTGGTACCCCCTGACCTGCTGGCTACGATGATAGAGACCTGGACCACTAGGAGACAGATCCCTGGAACCCCCTGACCTGCTGGCTGAGATGATAGAGACCTGGACCACTAGGAGACAGATCCCTGGTACCCCCTGACCTGCTGGCTGAGATGATAGAGACCTGGACCACTAGGAGACAGATCCCTGGTACCCCCTGACCTGCTGGCTGAGATGAGAGAGACCTGGACCACTAGGAGACAGATCCCTGGAACCCCCTGACCTGCTGACCTGCTGGCTGAGATGATAGAGACCTGGACTACTAGGAGGCAGATCCCTGGTACCCCCTGACCTGCTGGCTGAGATGATAGAGACCTGGACCAATTGGAGACAGATCCCTGGAACCCCCTGACCTGCTGGCTGAGATGATAGAGACCTGGACCACTAGGAGACAGATCCCTGACCTGCTGGCTGAGATGATAGAGACCTGGAACACTAGGAGACAGATCCCAGACCTGCTGGTTGAGATGATAGAGACCTGGACCACTAGGAGACAGATCCCTGGAACCCCCTGACCTGCTGGCTGAGATGATAGAGACCTGGACCACTAGGAGACAGATCCCTGGTACCCCCTGACCTGCTGACCTGCTGGCTGAGATGATAGAGACCTGGACCACTAGGAGACAGATCCCTGGTACCCCCTGACCTGCTGGCTGAGATGATAGAGACCTGGACCACCAGGAGACAGATCCCTGGTACCCCCTGACCTGCTGGCTGAGATGATAGAGACCTTGGACCACTAGGAGACAGATCCCTGGTACCCCCTGACCTGCTGGCTGAGATGATAGAGACCTGGACCACTAGGAGACAGATCCCTGGTACCCCCTGACCTGCTGGCTGAGATGATAGAGACCTGGACCACCAGGAGACAGATCCCTGGTACCCCCTGACCTGCTGGCTGAGATGATAGAGACCTGGACCACTAGGAGACAGATCCCTGGTACCCCCTGACCTGCTGGCTGAGATGATAGAGACCTGGACCACTAGGAGACAGATCCCTGGTACCCCCTGACCTGCTGGCTGAGATGATAGAGACCTGGACCACTAGGAGACAGATCCCTGGTACCCCCTGACCTGCTGGCTGAGATGATAGAGACTTGGACCACTAGGAGACAGATCCCTGGTACCCCCTGACCTGCTGGCTGAGATGATAGAGACCTGGACCACTAGGAGACAGATCCCTGGAACCCCCTGACCTGCTGGCTGAGATGATAGAGACCTGGACCACTAGGAGACAGATCCCTGGTACCCCCTGACCTGCTGGCTACGATGATAGAGACCTGGACCACTAGGAGACAGATCCCTGGAACCCCCTGACCTGCTGGCTGAGATGATAGAGACCTGGACCACTAGGAGACAGATCCCTGGTACCCCCTGACCTGCTGGCTGAGATGATAGAGACCTGGACCACTAGGAGACAGATCCCTGGTACCCCCTGACCTGCTGGCTGAGATGAGAGAGACCTGGACCACTAGGAGACAGATCCCTGGAACCCCCTGACCTGCTGGCTGAGATGATAGAGACCTGGACCACTAGGAGACAGATCCCTGACCTGCTGGCTGAGATGATAGACACCTGGAACACTAGGAGACAGATCCCAGACCTGCTGGTTGAGATGATAGAGACCTGGACCACTAGGAGACAGATCCCTGACCTGCTGGCTGAGATGATAGAGACCTGGACCACTAGGAGACAGATCCCTGACCTGCTGGCTGAGATGATAGAGACCTGGACCACTAGGAGACAGATCCCTGACCTGCTGGCTGAGATGATAGAGACCTGGACCACTAGGAGACAGATCCCTGGTACCCCCTGACCTGCTGGCTGAGATGATAGAGACCTGGACCACTAGGAGACAGATCCCTGGAACCCCCTGACCTGCTGGCTGAGATGATAGAGACCTGGACCACTAGGAGACAGATCCCTGGTACCCCCTGACCTGCTGGCTGAGATGATAGAGACCTGGACCACTAGGAGACAGATCCCTGGTACCCCCTGACCTGCTGGCTGAGATGATAGAGACCTGGACCACTAGGAGACAGATCCCTGGTACCCCCTGACCTGCTGGCTGAGATGATAGAGACCTGGACCACCAGGAGACAGATCCCTGGTACCCCCTGACCTGCTGGCTGAGATGATAGAGACCTGGACCACTAGGAGACAGATCCCTGGTACCCCCTGACCTGCTGGCTGAGATGATAGAGACCTGGACCACTAGGAGACAGATCCCTGGTACCCCCTGACCTGCTGGCTGAGATGATAGAGACCTGGACCACTAGGAGACAGATCCCTGGTACCCCCTGACCTGCTGGCTGAGATGATAGAGACTTGGACCACTAGGAGACAGATCCCTGGTACCCCCTGACCTGCTGGCTGAGATGATAGAGACCTGGACCACTAGGAGACAGATCCCTGGAACCCCCTGACCTGCTGGCTGAGATGATAGAGACCTGGACCACTAGGAGACAGATCCCTGGTACCCCCTGACCTGCTGGCTACGATGATAGAGACCTGGACCACTAGGAGACAGATCCCTGGAACCCCCTGACCTGCTGGCTGAGATGATAGAGACCTGGACCACTAGGAGACAGATCCCTGGTACCCCCTGACCTGCTGGCTGAGATGATAGAGACCTGGACCACTAGGAGACAGATCCCTGGTACCCCCTGACCTGCTGGCTGAGATGAGAGAGACCTGGACCACTAGGAGACAGATCCCTGGAACCCCCTGACCTGCTGACCTGCTGGCTGAGATGATAGAGACCTGGACTACTAGGAGACAGATCCCTGGTACCCCCTGACCTGCTGGCTGAGATGATAGAGACCTGGACCACTAGGAGACAGATCCCTGGAACCCCCTGACCTGCTGGCTGAGATGATAGAGACCTGGACCACTAGGAGACAGATCCCTGGTACCCCCTGACCTGCTGACCTGCTGGCTGAGATGATAGAGACCTGGACCACTAGGAGACAGATCCCTGGTACCCACTGACCTGCTGGCTGAGATGATAGAGACCTGGACCACCAGGAGACAGATCCCTGGTACCCCCTGACCTGCTGGCTGAGATGATAGAGACCTGGACCACTAGGAGATAGATCCCTGGTACCCCCTGACCTGCTGGCTGAGATGATAGAGACCTGGACCACTAGGAGACAGATCCCTGGTACCCCCTGACCTGCTGGCTGAGATGATAGAGACCTGGACCACCAGGAGACAGATCCCTGGTACCCCCTGACCTGCTGGCTGAGATGATAGAGACCTGGACCACTAGGAGACAGATCCCTGGTACCCCCTGACCTGCTGGCTGAGATGATAGAGACCTGGACCACTAGGAGACAGATCCCTGGTACCCCCTGACCTGCTGGCTGAGATGATAGAGACCTGGACCACTAGGAGACAGATCCCTGGTACCCCCTGACCTGCTGGCTGAGATGATAGAGACTTGGACCACTAGGAGACAGATCCCTGGTACCCCCTGACCTGCTGGCTGAGATGATAGAGACCTGGACCACTAGGAGACAGATCCCTGGAACCCCCTGACCTGCTGGCTGAGATGATAGAGACCTGGACCACTAGGAGACAGATCCCTGGTACCCCCTGACCTGCTGGCTACGATGATAGAGACCTGGACCACTAGGAGACAGATCCCTGGAACCCCCTGACCTGCTGGCTGAGATGATAGAGACCTGGACCACTAGGAGACAGATCCCTGGTACCCCCTGACCTGCTGGCTGAGATGATAGAGACCTGGACCACTAGGAGACAGATCCCTGGTACCCCCTGACCTGCTGGCTGAGATGAGAGAGACCTGGACCACTAGGAGACAGATCCCTGGAACCCCCTGACCTGCTGACCTGCTGGCTGAGATGATAGAGACCTGGACTACTAGGAGACAGATCCCTGGTACCCCCTGACCTGCTGGCTGAGATGATAGAGACCTGGACCACTAGGAGACAGATCCCTGGAACCCCCTGACCTGCTGGCTGAGATGATAGAGACCTGGACCACTAGGAGACAGATCCCTGACCTGCTGGCTGAGATGATAGACACCTGGAACACTAGGAGACAGATCCCAGACCTGCTGGTTGAGATGATAGAGACCTGGACCACTAGGAGACAGATCCCTGACCTGCTGGCTGAGATGATAGAGACCTGGACCACTAGGAGACAGATCCCTGACCTGCTGGCTGAGATGATAGAGACCTGGACCACTAGGAGACAGATCCCTGACCTGCTGGCTGAGATGATAGAGACCTGGACCACTAGGAGACAGATCCCTGGTACCCCCTGACCTGCTGGCTGAGATGATAGAGACCTGGACCACTAGGAGACAGATCCCTGGAACCCCCTGACCTGCTGGCTGAGATGATAGAGACCTGGACCACTAGGAGACAGATCCCTGGAACCCCCTGACCTGCTGGCTGAGATGATAGAGACCTGGACCACTAGGAGACAGATCCCTGGTACCCCCTGACCTGCTGACCTGCTGGCTGAGATGATAGAGACCTGGACCACTAGGAGACAGATCCCTGGAACCCCCTGACCTGCTGGCTGAGATGATAGAGACCTGGACCACTAGGAGACAGATCCCTGGTACCCCCTGACCTGCTGGCTGAGATGAGAGAGACCTGGACCACTAGGAGACAGATCCCTGGAACCCCCTGACCTGCTGGCTGAGCTGATAGAGACCTAGACCACTAGGAGACAGATCCCTGACCTGCTGGATGAGATGATAGAGACCTGGACCACTAGGAGACAGATCCCTGGAACCCCCTGACCTGCTGGCTGAGATGATAGAGACCTAGACCACTAGGAGACAGATCCCTGACCTGCTGGCTGAGATGATAGAGACCTGGACCACTAGGAGACAGATCCCTGGAACCCCCTGACCTGCTGGCTGAGATGATAGAGACCTAGACCACTAGGAGACAGATCCCTGGAACCCCCTGACCTGCTGGCTGAGATGATAGAGACCTGGACCACTAGGAGACAGATCCCTGGTACCCCCTGACCTGCAGGCTGAGATGATAGAGACCTGGACCACTAGGAGGCAGATCCCTGACCTGCTGGCTGAGCTGATAGAGACCTGGACCACTAGGAGACAGATCCCTGGAACCCCCTGACCTGCTGGGTGAGATGATAGAGACCTGGACCACTAGGAGACAGATCCCTGACCTGCTGGCTACGATGATAGAGACCTGGACCACTAGGAGACAGATCCTTGATCTGCTGGCTGAGCTGATAGAGACCTGGACCACTAGGAGACAGATCCCTGGTACCCCCTGACCTGCTGGCTGAGATGATAGAGACCTGGACCACTAGGAGACAGATCCCTGACCTGCTGGCTGAGCTGATAGAGACCTGGACCACTAGGAGACAGATCCCTGGTACCCCCTGACCTGCTGGCTGAGATGATAGAGACCTGGACCACTAGGAGACAGATCCCTGGAACCCCCTGACCTGCTGGCTGAGATGATAGAGACCTGGACCACTAGGAGACAGATCCCTGGAACCCCCTGACCTGCTGACCTGCTGGCTGAGATGATAGAGACCTGGACCACTAGGAGACAGATCCCTGGTACCCCCTGACCTGCTGACCTGCTGGCTGAGATGATAGAGACCTGGACCACTAGGAGACAGATCCCTGGAACCCCCTGACCTGCTGGCTGAGATGATAGAGACCTGGACCACTAGGAGACAGATCCCTGACCTGCTGGCTGAGCTGATAGAGACCTGGACCACTAGGAGACAGATCCCTGGAACCCCCTGACCTGCTGGGTGAGATGATAGAGACCTGGACCACTAGGAGACAGATCCCTGACCTGCTGGCTACGATGATAGAGACCTGGACCACTAGGAGACAGATCCTTGATCTGCTGGCTGAGCTGATAGAGACCTGGACCACTAGGAGACAGATCCCTGGTACCCCCTGACCTGCTGGCTGAGATGATAGAGACCTGGACCACTAGGAGACAGATCCCTGACCTGCTGGCTGAGCTGATAGAGACCTGGACCCCTAGGAGACAGATCCCTGGTACCCCCTGACCTGCTGGCTGAGATGATAGAGACCTGGACCACTAGGAGACAGATCCCTGGAACCCCCTGACCTGCTGGCTGAGATGATAGAGACCTGGACCACTAGGAGACAGATCCCTGGAACCCCCTGACCTGCTGACCTGCTGGCTGAGATGATAGAGACCTGGACCACTAGGAGACAGATCCCTGGTACCCCCTGACCTGCTGACCTGCTGGCTGAGATGATAGAGACCTGGACCACTAGGAGACAGATCCCTGGAACCCCCTGACCTGCTGGCTGAGATGATAGAGACCTGGACCACTAGGAGACAGATCCCTGGAACACCCTGACCTGCTGGCTGAGATGATAGAGACCTGGACCACTAGGAGACAGATCCCTGGAACCCCCTGACCTGCTGACCTGCTGGCTGAGATGATAGAGACCTGGACCACTAGGAGACAGATCCCTGGTACCCCCTGACCTGCTGACCTGCTGGCTGAGATGATAGAGACCTGGACCACTAGGAGACAGATCCCTGGAACCCCCTGACCTGCTGGCTGAGATGATAGAGACCTGGACCACTAGGAGACAGATCCCTGGTACCCCCTGACCTGCTGGCTGAGATGATAGAGACCTGGACCACTAGGAGACAGATCCCTGGTACCCCCTGACCTGCTGGCTGAGATGATAGAGACCTGGACCACTAGGAGACAGATCCCTGGAACCCCCTGACCTGCTGACCTGCTGGCTGAGATGATAGAGACCTGGACCACTAGGAGACAGATCCCTGGTAGACCCTGACCTGCTGGCTGAGATGATAGAGACCTGGACCACTAGGAGACAGATCCCTGGAACCCCCTGACCTGCTGGCTGAGATAGAGACCTGGACCACTAGGAGACAGATCCCTGGAACCCCCTGACCTGCTGACCTGCTGGCTGAGATGATAGAGACCTGGACCACTAGGAGACAGATCCCTGGAACCCCCTGACCTGCTGGCTGAGATGAGAGACCTGGACCACTAGGAGACAGATCCCTGGTACCCCCTGATCTGCTGGCTGAGATGATAGAGACCTAGACCACCAGGAGACAGATCCCTGGTAGCCCCTGACCTGCTGGCTGAGATGATAGAGACCTGGACCACTAGGAGACAGATCTCTGGAACCCCCTGACCTGCTGGCTGAGATGATAGAGACCTGGACCACTAGGAGACAGATCCCTGGTACCCCCTGACCTGCTGGCTGAGATGATAGAGACCTGGACCACTAGGAGACAGATCCCTGGTACCCCCTGACCTGCTGGCTGAGATGATAGAGACCTGGACCACTAGGAGACAGATCCCTGGTACCCCCTGACCTGCTGGCCGAGATGATAGAGACCTGGACCACTAGGAGACAGATCCCTGGTACCCCCTGACCTGCTGGCTGAGATGATAGAGACCTGGACCACTAGGAGACAGATCCCTGGAACCCCCTGACCTGCTGACCTGCTGGCTGAGATGATAGAGACCTGGACCACTAGGAGACAGATCCCTGGTAGACCCTGACCTGCTGGCTGAGATGATAGAAACCTGGACCACTAGGAGACAGATCCCTGGTACCCCCTGACCTGCTGGCTGAGATGATAGAGACCTGGACCACTAGGAGACAGATCCCTGGAACCCAATGACCTGCTGGCTGAGATGAGAGACCTGGACCACTAGGAGACAGATCCCTGGAACCCCCTGACCTGCTGGCTGAGATGATAGAGACCTGGACCACTAGGAGACAGATCCCTGGAACCCCCTGACCTGCTGACCTGCTGGCTGAGATGATAGAGACCTGGACCACTAGGAGACAGATCCCTGGTACCCCCTTCCCTGCTGGCTGAGATGATAGAGACCTGGACCACTAGGAGACAGATCCCTGGAACCCCCTGACCTGCTGGCTGAGATGAGAGACCTGGACCACTAGGAGACAGATCCCTGGTACCCCCTGACCTGCTGGCTGAGATGATAGAGACCTAGACCACCAGGAGACAGATCCCTGGTACCCCCTGACCTGTTGGCTGAGATGATAGAGACCTGGACCACTAGGAGACAGATCCCTGGAACCCCCTGACCTGCTGGCTGAGATGATAGAGACCTAGACCACTAGGAGACAGATCCCTGGAACCCCCTGACCTGCTGGCTGAGATGATAGAGACCTGGACCACTAGGAGACAGATTCCTGGTACCCCCTGACCTGCTGGCTGAGATGATAGAGACCTAGACCACCAGGAGACAGATCCCTGGAACCCCCTGACCTGCTGGCTGAGATGATAGAGACCTGGACCACTAGGAGACAGATCCCTGGAACCCCCTGACCTGCTGGCTGAGATGATAGAGACCTGGACCACTAGGAGACAGATCCCTGGTACCCCCTGACCTGCTGGCTGAGATGATAGAGACCTGGACCACTAGGAGACAGATCCCTGGTACCCCCTGACCTGCTGGCTGAGATGATAGAGACCTGGACCACTAGGAGACAGATCCCTGGTACCCCCTGACCAGCTGGCTGAGATGATAGAGACCTGGACCTCTAGGAGACAGATCCCTGACCTGCTGGCTACGATGATAGAGACCTGGACCACTAGGAGACAGATCCTTGACCTGCTGGCTGAGCTGATAGAGACCTGGACCACTAGGAGACAGATCCCTGGAACCCCCTGACCTGCTGGCTGAGATGATAGAGACCTGGACCACTAGGAGACAGATCCCTGACCTGCTGGCTACGATGATAGAGACCTGGACCACTAGGAGACAGATCCCTGACCTGCTGGCTACGATGACAGAGACCTGGACCACTAGGAGACAGATCCCTGACCTGCTGGCTGAGCTGATAGAGACCTGGACCACTAGGAGACAGATCCCTGGTACCCCCTGGCCTGCTGGCTGAGATGATAGAGACCTGGACCACTAGGAGACAGATCCCTGGAACCCCCTGACCTGCTGGCTGAGCTGATAGAGACCTGGACCACTAGGAGACAGATCCCTGGTACCCCCTGACCTGCTGGCTGAGATGATAGAGACCTGGACCACTAGGAGACAGATCCCTGGAACCCCCTGACCTGCTGGCTGAGATAATAGAGATGATAGAGACCTGCACCACTAGGAGACAGATCCCTGGTACCCCCTGACCTGCTGACTGAGATGATAGAGACCTGGACCACTAGGAGACAGATCCCTGGTAACCCCTGACCTGCTGACTGAGATGATAGAGACATGGACCACTAGGAGACAGATCCCTGGAACCCCCTGACCTGCTGGCTGAGATAGAGACCTGGACCACTAGGAGACAGATCCCTGGTACCCCCTGACCTGCTGGCTGAGATGATAGAGACCTGGACCACTAGGAGACAGACCCCTGGTACCCCCTGACCTGCTGGCTGAGATGATAGAGACCTGGACCACTAGGAGACAGATCCCTGGAACCCCCTGACCTGCTGACTGAGATGATAGAGACCTGGACCACTAGGAGACAGATCCCTGGAACCCCCTGACCAGCTGACCTGCTGGCTGAGATGATAGAAACCTGGACCACTAGGAGACAGATCCCTGGAACCCCCTGACCTGCTGGCTGAGATGATAGAGACCTGGACCACTAGGAGACAGATCCCTGGAACCCCCTGACCTGCTGGCTGAGATGATAGAGACCTGGACCACTAGGAGACAGATCCCTGGTACCCCCTGACCTGCTGACCTGCTGGCTGAGATGATAGAGACCTGGACCACTAGGAGACAGATCCCTGGTACCCCCTGACCTGCTGGCTGAGATGATAGAGACCTGGACCACCAGGAGACAGATCCCTGGTACCCCCTGACCTGCTGGCTGAGATGATAGAGACCTGGACCACTAGGAGACAGATCCCTGGTACCCCCTGACCTGCTGGCTGAGATGATAGAGACCTGGACCACTAGGAGACAGATCCCTGGTACCCCCTGACCTGCTGGCTGAGATGATAGAGACCTGGACCACTAGGAGACAGATCCCTGGTACCCCCTGACCTGCTGGCTGAGATGATAGAGACCTGGACCACTAGGAGACAGATCCCTGGTACCCCCTGACCTGCTGGCTAAGATGATAGAGACCTGGACCACTAGGAGACAGATCCCTGGTACCCCCTGACCTGCTGGCTGAGATGATAGAGACCTGGACCACTAGGAGACAGATCCCTGGTACCCCCTGACCTGCTGGCTGAGATGATAGAGACTTGGACCACTAGGAGACAGATCCCTGGTACCCCCTGACCTGCTGGCTGAGATGATAGAGACCTGGACCACTAGGAGACAGATCCCTGGTACCCCCTGACCTGCTGGCTACGATGATAGAGACCTGGACAACTAGGAGACAGATCCCTGGAACCCCCTGACCTGCTGGCTGAGATGATAGAGACCTGGACCACTAGGAGACAGATCCCTGGAACCCCCTGACCTGCCGGCCGAGATGATAGAGACTTGGACCATTAGGAGACAGATCCCTGGTACCCCCTGACCTGCTGGCTGAGATGATAGAGACCTGGACCACTAGGAGACAGATCCCTGGTACCCCCTGACCTGCTGGCTACGATGATAGAGACCTGGACAACTAGGAGACAGATCCCTGGAACCCCCTGACCTGCTGGCTGAGATGATAGAGACCTGGACCACTAGGAGACAGATCCCTGGAACCCCCTGACCTGCTGGCTGAGATGATAGAGACCTGGACCACTAGGAGACAGATCCCTGGTACCCCCTGACCTGCAGGCTGAGATAATAGAGACCTGGACCACTAGGAGACAGATCCCTGGAACCCCCTGACCTGCTGGCTGAGATGATAGAGACCTGGACCACTAGGAGACAGATCCCTGGTACCCCCTGACCTGCTGGCTGAGATGATAGAGACCTGGACCACTAGGAGACAGATCCCTGGTACCCCCTGACCTGCTGGCTGAGATGATAGAGACCTGGACCACTAGGAGACAGATCCCTGGTACCCCCTGACCTGCTGGCTGAGATGAGAGAGACCTGGACCACTAGGAGACAGATCCCTGGAACCCCCTGACCTGCTGGCTGAGATGATAGAGACCTGGACCACTAGGAGACAGATCCCTGGTACCCCCTGACCTGCTGACCTGCTGGCTGAGATGATAGAGACCTGGACCCCTAGGAGACAGATCCCTGGAACCCCCTGACCTGCTGGCTGAGATGATAGAGACCTGGACCACTAGGAGACAGATCCCTGGTACCCCCTGACCTGCTGGCTGAGATGATAGAGACCTGGACCACTAGGAGACAGATCCCTGGTACCCCCTGACCAGCTGGCTGAGATGATAGAGACCTGGACCTCTAGGAGACAGATCCCTGACCTGCTGGCTACGATGATAGAGACCTGGACCACTAGGAGACAGATCCTTGACCTGCTGGCTGAGCTGATAGAGACCTGGACCACTAGGAGACAGATCCCTGGAACCCCCTGACCTGCTGGCTGAGATGATAGAGACCTGGACCACTAGGAGACAGATCCCTGACCTGCTGGCTACGATGATAGAGACCTGGACCACTAGGAGACAGATCCCTGACATGCTGGCTACGATGACAGAGACCTGGACCACTAGGAGACAGATCCCTGACCTGCTGGCTGAGCTGATAGAGACCTGGACCACTAGGAGACAGATCCCTGGTACCCCCTGACCTGCTGGCTGAGATGATAGAGACCTGGACCACTAGGAGACAGATCCCTGGAACCCCCTGACCTGCTGGCTGAGCTGATAGAGACCTGGACCACTAGGAGACAGATCCCTGGTACCCCCTGACCTGCTGGCTGAGATGATAGAGACCTGGACCACTAGGAGACAGATCCCTGGAACCCCCTGACCTGCTGGCTGAGATGATAGAGATGATAGAGACCTGGACCACTAGGAGACAGATCCCTGGTACCCCCTGACCTGCTGACTGAGATGATAGAGACCTGGACCACTAGGAGACAGATCCCTGGAACCCCCTGACCTGCTGGCTGAGATAGAGACCTGGACCACTAGGAGACAGATCCCTGGTACCCCCTGACCTGCTGGCGGAGATGATAGAGACCTGGACCACTAGGAGACAGACCCCTGGTACCCCCTGACCTGCTGGCTGAGATGATAGAGACCTGGACCACTAGGAGACAGATCCCTGGAACCCCCTGACCTGCTGACTGAGATGATAGAGACCTGGACCACTAGGAGACAGATCCCTGGAACCCCCTGACCTGCTGACCTGCTGGCTGAGATGATAGAGACCTGGACCACTAGGAGACAGATCCCTGGAACCCCCTGACCTGCTGGCTGAGATGATAGAGACCTGGACCACTAGGAGACAGATCCCTGGAACCCCCTGACCTGCTGGCTGAGATGATAGAGACCTGGACCACTAGGAGACAGATCCCTGGTACCCCCTGACCTGCTGACCTGCTGGCTGAGATGATAGAGACCTGGACCACTAGGAGACAGATCCCTGGTACCCCCTGACCTGCTGGCTGAGATGATAGAGACCTGGACCACCAGGAGACAGATCCCTGGTACCCCCTGACCTGCTGGCTGAGATGATAGAGACCTGGACCACTAGGAGACAGATCCCTGGTACCCCCTGACCTGCTGGCTGAGATGATAGAGACCTGGACCACTAGGAGACAAATCCCTGGTACCCCCTGACCTGCTGGCTGAGATGATAGAGACCTGGACCACTAGGAGACAGATCCCTGGTACCCCCTGACCTGCTGGCTGAGATGATAGAGACCTGGACCACTAGGAGACAGATCCCTGGTACCCCCTGACCTGCTGGCTAAGATGATAGAGACCTGGACCACTAGGAGTCAGATCCCTGGTACCCCCTGACCTGCTGGCTGAGATGATAGAGACCTGGACCACTAGGAGACAGATCCCTGGTACCCCCTGACCTGCTGGCTGAGATGATAGAGACTTGGACCACTAGGAGACAGATCCCTGGTACCCCCTGACCTGCTGGCTGAGATGATAGAGACCTGGACCACTAGGAGACAGATCCCTGGAACCCCCTGACCTGCTGGCTGAGATGATAGAGACCTGGACCACTAGGAGACAGATCCCTGGTACCCCCTGACCTGCTGGCTACGATGATAGAGACCTGGACCACTAGGAGACAGATCCCTGGAACCCCCTGACCTGCTGGCTGAGATGATAGAGACCTGGACCACTAGGAGACAGATCCCTGGTACCCCCTGACCTGCTGGCTGAGATGATAGAGACCTGGACCACTAGGAGACAGATCCCTGGTACCCCCTGACCTGCTGGCTGAGATGAGAGAGACCTGGACCACTAGGAGACAGATCCCTGGAACCCCCTGACCTGCTGACCTGCTGGCTGAGATGATAGAGACCTGGACTACTAGGAGACAGATCCCTGGTACCCCCTGACCTGCTGGCTGAGATGATAGAGACCTGGACCACTAGGAGACAGATCCCTGGAACCCCCTGACCTGCTGGCTGAGATGATAGAGACCTGGACCACTAGGAGACAGATCCCTGACCTGCTGGCTGAGATGATAGAGACCTGGAACACTAGGAGACAGATCCCAGACCTGCTGGTTGAGATGATAGAGACCTGGACAACTAGGAGACAGATCCCTGACCTGCTGGCTGAGATGATAGAGACCTGGACCACTAGGAGACAGATCCCTGACCTGCTGGCTGAGATGATAGAGACCTGGACCACTAGGAGACAGATCCCTGGTACCCCCTGACCTGCTGGCTGAGATGATAGAGACCTGGACCACTAGGAGACAGATCCCTGGAACCCCCTGACCTGCTGGCTGAGATGATAGAGACCTGGACCACTAGGAGACAGATCCCTGGTACCCCCTGACCTGCTGACCTGCTGGCTGAGATGATAGAGACCTGGACCACTAGGAGACAGATCCCTGGAACCCCCTGACCTGCTGGCTGAGATGATAGAGACCTGGACCACTAGGAGACAGATCCCTGGTACCCCCTGACCTGCTGGCTGAGATGAGAGAGACCTGGACCACTAGGAGACAGATCCCTGGAACCCCCTGACCTGCTGGCTGAGCTGATAGAGACCTAGACCACTAGGAGACAGATCCCTGACCTGCTGGCTGAGATGATAGAGACCTGGACCACTAGGAGACAGATCCCTGGAACCCCCTGACCTGCTGGCTGAGATGATAGAGACCTAGACCACTAGGAGACAGATCCCTGACCTGCTGGCTGAGATGATAGAGACCTGGACCACTAGGAGACAGATCCCTGGTACCCCCTGACCTGCTGGCTGAGATGATAGAGACCTGGACCACTAGGAGACAGATCCCTGGAACCCCCTGACCTGCTGACCTGCTGGCTGAGATGATAGAGACCTGGACTACTAGGAGACAGATCCCTGGTACCCCCTGACCTGCTGGCTGAGATGATAGAGACCTGGACCACTAGGAGACAGATCCCTGGAACCCCCTGACCTGCTGGCTGAGATGATAGAGACCTGGACCACTAGGAGACAGATCCCTGACCTGCTGGCTGAGATGATAGAGACCTGGAACACTAGGAGACAGATCCCAGACCTGCTGGTTGAGATGATAGAGACCTGGACAACTAGGAGACAGATCCCTGACCTGCTGGCTGAGATGATAGAGACCTGGACCACTAGGAGACAGATCCCTGACCTGCTGGCTGAGATGATAGAGACCTGGACCACTAGGAGACAGATCCCTGGTACCCCCTGACCTGCTGGCTGAGATGATAGAGACCTGGACCACTAGGAGACAGATCCCTGGAACCCCCTGACCTGCTGGCTGAGATGATAGAGACCTGGACCACTAGGAGACAGATCCCTGGTACCCCCTGACCTGCTGACCTGCTGGCTGAGATGATAGAGACCTGGACCACTAGGAGACAGATCCCTGGAACCCCCTGACCTGCTGGCTGAGATGATAGAGACCTGGACCACTAGGAGACAGATCCCTGGTACCCCCTGACCTGCTGGCTGAGATGAGAGAGACCTAGACCACTAGGAGACAGATCCCTGACCTGCTGGCTGAGATGATAGAGACCTGGACCACTAGGAGACAGATCCCTGGAACCCCCTGACCTGCTGGCTGAGATGATAGAGACCTAGACCACTAGGAGACAGATCCCTGACCTGCTGGCTGAGATGATAGAGACCTGGACCACTAGGAGACAGATCCCTGGTACCCCCTGACCTGCTGGCTGAGATGATAGAGACCTGGACCACTAGGAGACAGATCCCTGGTACCCCCTGACCTGCTGGCTGAGATGAGAGAGACCTGGACCACTAGGAGACAGATCCCTGGAACCCCCTGACCTGCTGACCTGCTGGCTGAGATGATAGAGACCTGGACTACTAGGAGACAGATCCCTGGTACCCCCTGACCTGCTGGCTGAGATGATAGAGACCTGGACCACTAGGAGACAGATCCCTGGAACCCCCTGACCTGCTGGCTGAGATGATAGAGACCTGGACCACTAGGAGACAGATCCCTGACCTGCTGGCTGAGATGATAGAGACCTGGAACACTAGGAGACAGATCCCAGACCTGCTGGTTGAGATGATAGAGACCTGGACAACTAGGAGACAGATCCCTGACCTGCTGGCTGAGATGATAGAGACCTGGACCACTAGGAGACAGATCCCTGACCTGCTGGCTGAGATGATAGAGACCTGGACCACTAGGAGACAGATCCCTGGTACCCCCTGACCTGCTGGCTGAGATGATAGAGACCTGGACCACTAGGAGACAGATCCCTGGAACCCCCTGACCTGCTGGCTGAGATGATAGAGACCTGGACCACTAGGAGACAGATCCCTGGTACCCCCTGACCTGCTGACCTGCTGGCTGAGATGATAGAGACCTGGACCACTAGGAGACAGATCCCTGGAACCCCCTGACCTGCTGGCTGAGATGATAGAGACCTGGACCACTAGGAGACAGATCCCTGGTACCCCCTGACCTGCTGGCTGAGATGAGAGAGACCTGGACCACTAGGAGACAGATCCCTGGAACCCCCTGACCTGCTGGCTGAGCTGATAGAGACCTAGACCACTAGGAGACAGATCCCTGACCTGCTGGCTGAGATGATAGAGACCTGGACCACTAGGAGACAGATCCCTGGAACCCCCTGACCTGCTGGCTGAGATGATAGAGACCTAGAGCACTAGGAGACAGATCCCTGACCTGCTGGCTGAGATGATAGAGACCTGGACCACTAGGAGACAGATCCCTGGAACCCCCTGACCTGCTGGCTGAGATGATAGAGACCTAGACCACTAGGAGACAGATCCCTGGAACCCCCTGACCTGCTGGCTGAGATAATAGAGACCTGGACCACTAGGAGACAGATCCCTGGTACCCCCTGACCTGCAGGCTGAGATGATAGAGACCTGGACCACTAGGAGACAGATCCCTGACCTGCTGGCTGAGCTGATAGAGACCTGGACCACTAGGAGACAGATCCCTGGAACCCCCTGACCTGCTGGCTGAGATGATAGAGACCTGGACCACTAGGAGACAGATCCCTGACCTGCTGGCTACGATGATAGAGACCTGGACCACTAGGAGACAGATCCCTGACCTGCTGGCTACGATGATAGAGACCTGGACCACTAGGAGACAGATCCCTGATCTGCTGGCTGAGCTGATAGAGACCTGGACCACTAGGAGACAGATCCCTGGTACCCCCTGACCTGCTGGCTGAGATGATAGAGACCTGGACCACTAGGAGACAGATCCCTGGAACCCCCTGACCTGCTGGCTGAGATGATAGAGACCTGGACCACTAGGAGACAGATCCCTGGAACCCCCTGACCTGCTGACCTGCTGGCTGAGATGATAGAAACCTGGACCACTAGGAGACAGATCCCTGGTACCCCCTGACCTGCTGACCTGCTGGCTGAGATGATAGAGACCTGGACCACTAGGAGACAGATCCCTGGAACCCCCTGACCTGCTGGCTGAGATGATAGAGACCTGGACCACTAGGAGACAGATCCCTGGTACCTCCTGACCTGCTGGCTGAGATGAGAGAGACCTGGACCACTAGGAGACAGATCCCTGGAACCCCCTGACCTGCTGGCTGAGCTGATAGAGACCTAGACCACTAGGAGACAGATCCCTGACCTGCTGGCTGAGATGATAGAGACCTGGACCACTAGGAGACAGATTCCTGGTACCCCCTGACCTGCTGACCTGCTGGCTGAGATGATAGAGACCTGGACCACTAGGAGACAGATCCCTGGTACCCCTGACCTGCTGGCTGAGATGATAGAGACCTGGACCACTATGAGACAGATCCCTGGTACCCCCTGACCTGCTGGCTGAGATGATAGAGACCTGGACCACTAGGAGACCGATCCCTGGTACCCCCTGACCTGCTGGCTACGATGATAGAGACCTGGACCTCTAGGAGACAGATCCCTGGTACCCCCTGACCTGCTGGCTAAGATGATAGAGACCTAGACCACTAGGAGACAGATCCCTGACCTGCTGGCTGAGATGATAGAGACCTGGACCACTAGGAGACAGATCCCTGACCTGCTGGCTGAGCTGATAGAGACCTGGACCACTAGGAGACAGATCCCTGGTACCCCCTGACCTGCTGGCCGAGATGATAGAGACCTGGACCACTAGGAGACAGATCCCTGGTACCCCCTGACCTGCTGGCTGAGATGATAGAGACCTGGACCACTAGGAGACAGATCCCTGGTACCCCCTGACCTGCTGGCTGAGATGATAGAGACCTGGACGACTAGGAGACAGATCCCTGGTACCCCCTGACCTGCTGGCTGAGATGATAGAGACCTGGACCACTAGGAGACAGATCCCTGGTACCCCCTGACCTGCCGGCTGAGATGATAGAGACCTGGACCACTAGGAGACAGATCCCTGGTACCCCCTGACCTGCCGGCTGAGATGATAGAGACCTGGACCACTAGGAGACAGATCCCTGGTACCCCCTGACCTGCCGGCTGAGATGATAGAGACCTGGACCACTAGGAGACAGATCCCTGGTACCCCCTGACCTGCTGGCTGAGATGATAGAGACCTGGACCACTAGGAAACAGATCTCTGGTACCCCCTGACCTGCTGGCTGAGATGATAGAGACCTGGACCACTAGGAGACAGATCCCTGGTACCCCCTGACCTGCTGGCTGAGATGATAGAGACCTGGACCACTAGGAGACAGATCCCTGGAACCCCCTGACCTGCTGGCTGAGATGATAGAGACCTGGACCACTAGGAGACAGATCCCTGGTACCCCCTGACCTGCTGGCTGAGATGATAGAGACCTGGACCACTAGGAGACAGATCCCTGGAACCCCCTGACCTGCTGGCTGAGATGATAGAGACCTGGACCACTAGGAGACAGATCCCTGACCTGCTGGCTGAGATGATAGAGACCTGGACGACTAGGAGACAGATCCCTGGTACCCCCTGACCTGCTGGCTGAGATGATAGAGACCTGGACCACTAGGAGACAGATCCCTGGAACCCCCTGACCTGCTGGCTGAGATGATAGAGACCTGGACCACTAGGAGACAGATCCCTGGTACCCCCTGACCTGCTGGCTGAGATGATAGAGACCTGGACCACTAGGAGACAGATCCCTGGTACCCCCTGACCTGCTGGCTGAGATGATAGAGACCTGGACCACTAGGAGACAGATCCCTGGAACCCCCTGACCTGCTGGCTGAGATGAGAGACCTGGACCACTAGGAGACAGATCCCTGGTACCCCCTGACCTGCTGGCTGAGATGATAGAGACCTGGACCACTAGGAGACAGATCCCTGTTACCCCCTGACCTGCTGGCTGAGATGATAGAGACCTGGACCACTAGGAGACAGATCCCTGAAACCCCCTGACCTGCTGGCTGAGCTGAAAGAGACCTGGACCACTAGGAGACAGATCCCTGGTACCCCCTGACCTGCTGGCTGAGATGATAGAGACCTGGACAACTAGGAGACAGATCCCTGGAACCCCCTGACCTGCTGGCTGAGATGATAGAGACCTGGACCACTAGGAGACAGATCCCTGGTACCCCCTGACCTGCTGGCTGAGATGATAGAGACCTGGACCACTAGGAGACCGATCCCTGGTACCCCCTGACCTGCTGGCTACGATGATAGAGACCTGGACCTCTAGGAGACAGATCCCTGGTACCCCCTGACCTGCTGGCTAAGATGATAGAGACCTGGACCACTAGGAGACAGATCCCTGGTACCCCCTGACCTGCTGGCTGAGATGATAGAGACCTGGACCACTAGGAGACAGATCCCTGGTACCCCCTGACCTGCTGGCTGAGATGATAGAGACCTGGACCACTAGGAGACAGATCCCTGGTACCCCCTGACCTGCTGGCTGAGATGATAGAGACCTGGACCACTAGGAGACAGATCCCTGGTACCCCCTGACCTGCTGGCTGAGATGATAGAGACCTGGACCACTAGGAGACAGATCCATGGAACCCCCTGACCTGCTGGCTGAGATGATAGAGACCTTGACCACTAGGAGACAGATCCCTGGTACCCCCTGACCTGCTGGCTGAGATGATAGAGACCTGGACCACTAGGAGACAGATCCCTGGAACCCCCTGACCTGCTGGCTGAGATGATAGAGACCTGGACCACTAGGAGACAGATCCCTGACCTGCTGGCTGAGATGATTAGAGACCTGGACCACTAGGAGACAGATCCCTGGAACCCCCTGACCTGCTGGCTGAGATGAGAGAGACCTGGACCACTAGGAGACAGATCCCTGGTACCCCCTGACCTGCTGGCTGAGATGAGAGACCTGGACCACTAGGAGACAGATCCCTGGTACCGCCTGACCTGCTGGCTGAGATGATAGAGACCAGGACCACTAGGAGACAGATCCCTGGTACCCCCTGACCTACTGGCTGAGATGATAGAGACCTGGACCACTAGGAGACAGATCCCTGGTACCCCCTGACCTGCTGGCTGAGATGATAGAGACCTGGACCACTAGGAGACAGATCCCTGATCTGCTGGCTGAGCTGATAGAGACCTGGACCACTAGGAGACAGATCCCTGGTACCCCCTGACCTGCTGGCTGAGATGATAGAGACCTGGACCACTAGGAGACAGATCCCTGGAACCCCCTGACCTGCTGGCTGAGATGATAGAGACCAGGACCACTAGGAGACAGATCCCTGGAACCCCCTGACCTGCTGACCTGCTGGCTGAGATGATAGAGACCTGGACCACTAGGAGACAGATCCCTGGTACCCCCTGACCTGCTGACCTGCTGGCTGAGATGATAGAGACCTGGACCACTAGGAGACAGATCCCTGGAACCCCCTGACCTGCTGGCTGAGATGATAGAGACCTGGACCACTAGGAGACAGATCCCTGGTACCTCCTGACCTGCTGGCTGAGATGAGAGAGACCTGGACCACTAGGAGACAGATCCCTGGAACCGCCTGACTTGCTGGCTGAGCTGATAGAGACCTAGACAACTAGGAGACAGATCCCTGACCTGCTGGCTGAGATGATAGAGACCTGGACTACTAGGAGACAGATTCCTGGTGCCCCCTGACCTGCTGACCTGCTGGCTGAGATGATAGAGACCTGGACCACTAGGAGACAGATCCCTGGTACCCCTGACCTGCTGGCTGAGATGATAGAGACCTGGACCACTAGGAGACAGATCCCTGGTACCCCCTGACCTGCTGGCTGAGATGATAGAGACCTGGACCACTAGGAGACCGATCCCTGGTACCCCCTGACCTGCTGGCTACGATGAAAGAGACCTGGACCTCTAGGAGACAGATCCCTGGTACCCCCTGACCTGCTGGCTAAGATGATAGAGACCTAGACCACTAGGAGACAGATCCCTGACCTGCTGGCTGAGATGATAGAGACCTGGACCACTAGGAGACAGATCCCTGACCTGCTGGCTGAGCTGATAGAGACCTGGACTACTAGGAGACAGATCCCTGGTACCCCCTGACCTGCTGGCTGAGATGATAGAGACCTGGACCACTAGGAGACAGATCCCTGGTACCCCCTGACCTGCTGGCCGAGATGATAGAGACCTGGACCACTAGGAGACAGATCCCTGGTACCCCCTGACCTGCTGGCTGAGATGATAGAGACCTGGACCACTAGGAGACAGATCCCTGGTACCCCCTGACCTGCTGGCTGAGATGATAGAGACCTGGACGACTAGGAGACAGATCCCTGGTACCCCCTGACCTGCTGGCTGAGATGATAGAGACCTGGACCACTAGGAGACAGATCCCTGGTACCCAATGACCTGCCGGCTGAGATGATAGAGACCTTGACCACTAGGAGACAGATCCCTGGTACCCCCTGACCTGCCGGCTGAGATGATAGAGACCTGGACCACTAGGAGACAGATCCCTGGTACCCCCTGACCTGCTGGCTGAGATGATAGAGACCTGGACCACTAGGAGACAGATCCCTGGTACCCCCTGACCTGCTGGCTGAGATGATAGAGACCTGGACCACTAGGAGACAGATCCCTGGTACCCCCTGACCTGCTGGCTGAGATGATAGAGACCTGGACCACTAGGAGACAGATCCCTGGTACCCCCTGACCTGCTGGCTGAGATGAGACCTGGACCACTAGGAGACAGATCCCTGGTACCCCCTGACCTGCTGGCTGAGATGATAGAGACCTGGACCACTAGGAGACAGATCCCTGTTACCCCCTGACCTGCTGGCTGAGATGATAGAGACCTGGACCACTAGGAGACAGATCCCTGAAACCCCCTGACCTGCTGGCTGAGCTGAAAGAGACCTGGACCACTAGGAGACAGATCCCTGGTACCCCCTGACCTGCTGGCTGAGATGATAGAGACCTGGACAACTAGGAGAAAGATCCCTGGAACCCCCTGACCTGCTGGCTGAGATGATAGAGACCTGGACCACTAGGAGACAGATCCCTGGTACCCCCTGACCTGCTGGCTGAGATGATAGAGACCTGGACCACTAGGAGACCGATCCCTGGTACCCCCTGACCTGCTGGCTACGATGATAGAGACCTGGACCTCTAGGAGACAGATCCCTGGTACCCCCTGACCTGCTGGCTAAGATGATAGAGACCTGGACCACTAGGAGACAGATCCCTGGTACCCCCTGACCTGCTGGCTGAGATGATAGAGACCTGGACCACTAGGAGACAGATCCCTGGTACCCCCTGACCTGCTGGCTGAGATGATAGAGACCTGGACCACTAGGAGACAGATCCCTGGTACCCCCTGACCTGCTGGCTGAGATGATAGAGACCTGGACCACTAGGAGACAGATCCCTGGTACCCCCTGACCTGCTGGCTGAGATGATAGAGACCTGGACCACTAGGAGACAGATCCATGGAACCCCCTGACCTGCTGGCTGAGATGATAGAGACCTTGACCACTAGGAGACAGATCCCTGGTACCCCCTGACCTGCTGGCTGAGATGATAGAGACCTGGACCACTAGGAGACAGATCCCTGGAACCCCCTGACCTGCTGGCTGAGATGATAGAGACCTGGACCACTAGGAGACAGATCCCTGACCTGCTGGCTGAGATGATTAGAGACCTGGACCACTAGGAGACAGATCCCTGGAACCCCCTGACCTGCTGGCTGAGATGAGAGAGACCTGGACCACTAGGAGACAGATCCCTGGTACCCCCTGACCTGCTGGCTGAGATGAGAGACCTGGACCACTAGGAGACAGATCCCTGGTACCGCCTGACCTGCTGGCTGAGATGATAGAGACCAGGACCACTAGGAGACAGATCCCTGGTACCCCCTGACCTGCTGGCTGAGATGATAGAGACCTGGACCACTAGGAGACAGATCCCTGGTACCCCCTGACCTGCTGGCTGAGATGATAGAGACCTGGACCACTAGGAGACAGATCCCTGATCTGCTGGCTGAGCTGATAGAGACCTGGACCACTAGGAGACAGATCCCTGGTACCCCCTGACCTGCTGGCTGAGATGATAGAGACCTGGACCACTAGGAGACAGATCCCTGGAACCCCCTGACCTGCTGGCTGAGATGATAGAGACCAGGACCACTAGGAGACAGATCCCTGGAACCCCCTGACCTGCTGACCTGCTGGCTGAGATGATAGAGACCTGGACCACTAGGAGACAGATCCCTGGTACCCCCTGACCTGCTGACCTGCTGGCTGAGATGATAGAGACCTGGACCACTAGGAGACAGATCCCTGGAACCCCCTGACCTGCTGGCTGAGATGATAGAGACCTGGACCACTAGGAGACAGATCCCTGGTACCTCCTGACCTGCTGGCTGAGATGAGAGAGACCTGGACCACTAGGAGACAGATTCCTGGAACCGCCTGACTTGCTGGCTGAGCTGATAGAGACCTAGACAACTAGGAGACAGATCCCTGACCTGCTGGCTGAGATGATAGAGACCTGGACCACTAGGAGACAGATTCCTGGTGCCCCCTGACCTGCTGACCTGCTGGCTGAGATGATAGAGACCTGGACCACTAGGAGACAGATCCCTGGTACCCCTGACCTGCTGGCTGAGATGATAGAGACCTGGACCACTAGGAGACAGATCCCTGGTACCCCCTGACCTGCTGGCTACGATGATAGAGACCTGGACCTCTAGGAGACAGATCCCTGGTACCCCCTGACCTGCTGGCTAAGATGATAGAGACCTAGACCACTAGGAGACAGATCCCTGACCTGCTGGCTGAGATGATAGAGACCTGGACCACTAGGAGACAGATCCCTGACCTGCTGGCTGAGCTGATAGAGACCTGGACTACTAGGAGACAGATCCCTGGTACCCCCTGACCTGCTGGCTGAGATGATAGAGACCTGGACCACTAGGAGACAGATCCCTGGTACCCCCTGACCTGCTGGCCGAGATGATAGAGACCTGGACCACTAGGAGACAGATCCCTGGTACCCCCTGACCTGCTGGCTGAGATGATAGAGACCTGGACCACTAGGAGACAGATCCCTGGTACCCCCTGACCTGCTGGCTGAGATGATAGAGACCTGGACCACTAGGAGACAGATCCCTGGTACCCCCTGACCTGCTGGCTGAGATGATAGAGACCTGGACCACTAGGAGACAGATCCCTGGTACCCCCTGACCTGCCGGCTGAGATGATAGAGACCTGGACCACTAGGAGACAGATCCCTGGTACCCCCTGACCTGCCGGCTGAGATGATAGAGACCTGGACCACTAGGAGACAGATCCCTGGTACCCCCTGACCTGCTGGCTGAGATGATAGAGACCTGGACCACTAGGAGACAGATCCCTGGTACCCCCTGACCTGCTGGCTGAGATGATAGAGACCTGGACCACTAGGAAACAGATCTCTGGTACCCCCTGACCTGCTGGCTGAGATGATAGAGACCTGGACCACTAGGAGACAGATCCCTGGTACCCCCTGACCTGCTGGCTGAGATGATAGAGACCTGGACCACTAGGAGACTGATCCCTGGAACCCCCTGACCTGCTGGCTGAGATGATAAAGACCTGGACCACTAGGAGACAGATCCCTGGTACCCCCTGACCTGCTGGCTGAGATGAGAGACCTGGACCACTAGGAGACAGATCCCTGGAACCCCCTGACCTGCTGGCTGAGATGATAGAGACCTGGACCACTAGGAGACAGATCCCTGACCTGCTGGCTGAGATGATTAGAGACCTAGACCACTAGGAGACAGATCCTTGGAACCCCCTGACCTGCTGGCTGAGATGAGAGAGACCTGGACCACTAGGAGACAGATCCCTGGTACCCCCTGACCTGCTGGCTGAGATGATAGAGACCAGGACCACTAGGAGACAGATCCCTGGTACCCCCTGACCTGCTGGCTGAGATGATAGAGACCTGGACCACTAGGAGACAGATCCCTGGTACCCCCTGACCTGCTGGCTGAGATGAGAGAGACCTGGACCTCTAGGAGACAGATCCCTGGAACCCCCTGACCTGCTGGCTGAGATGATAGAGACCTGGACCCCTAGGAGACAGATCCCTGGAGCCCCCTGACCTGCTGGCTACGATGATAGAGACCTGGACCACTAGGAGACAGATCCCTGGTACACCCTGACCTGCTGGCTGAGATGATAGAGACCTGGACCCCTAGGAGACAGATCCCTGGAGCCCCCTGACCTAATGGCTGAGATGATAGAGACCTGGACCCCTAGGAGACAGATCCCTGGAACCCCCTGACCTGCTGGCTGAGATGAGAGAGACCTGGACCACTAGGAGACAGATCCCTGGTTCCCCCTGACCTGCTGGCTGAGATGATAGAGACCTGGACCACTAGGAGACAGATCCCTGGTACCCCCTGACCTGCTGGCTGAGATGAGAGAGACCTAGACCACTAGGAGACAGATCCCTGGTACCCCCTGACCTGCTGGCTGAGATGATAGAGACCTGGACCACTAGGAGACAGATCCCTGGTACCCCCTGACCTGCTGGCTACGATGATAGAGACCTGGACCACTAGGAGACAGATCCCTGGTACCCCCTGACCTGCTGGCTGAGATGAGAGAGACCTAGACCACTAGGAGACAGATCCCTGGTACCCCCTGACCTGCTGGCTGAGATGATAGAGACCTGGACCACTAGGAGACAGATCCCTGGAACCCCCTGACCTGCTGACCTGGTGGCTGAGATGATAGAGACCTGGACGACTAGGAGACAGATCCCTGGTACCCCCTGACCTGCTGGCTGAGATGATAGAGACCTGGACAACTAGGAGACAGATCCCTGGAACCCCCTGACCTGCTGGCTGAGATGATAGAGACCTGGACCACTAGGAGACAGATCCCTGGTACCCCCTGACCTGCTGGCTGAGATGATAGAGACCTGGACCACTAGGAGACCGATCCCTGGTACCCCCTGACCTGCTGGCTACGATGATAGAGACCTGGACCTCTAGGAGACAGATCCCTGGTACCCCCTGACCTGCTGGCTAAGATGATAGAGACCTGGACCACTAGGAGACAGATCCCTGGTACCCCCTGACCTGCTGGCTGAGATGATAGAGACCTGGACCACTAGGAGACAGATCCCTGGTACCCCCTGACCCGCTGGCTGAGATGATAGAGACCTGGACCACTAGGAGACAGATCCCTGGTACCCCCTGACCTGCTGGCTGAGATGATAGAGACCTGGACCACTAGGAGACAGATCCCTGGTACCCCCTGACCTGCTGGCTGAGATGATAGAGACCTGGACCACTAGGAGACAGATCCCTGGAACCCCCTGACCTGCTGGCTGAGATGATAGAGACCTGGACCACTAGGAGACAGATCCCTGACCTGCTGGCTGAGATGATTAGAGACCTGGACCACTAGGAGACAGATCCCTGGAACCCCCTGACCTGCTGGCTGAGATGAGAGAGACCTGGACCACTAGGAGACAGATCCCTGGTACCCCCTGACCTGCTGGCTGAGATGAGAGACCTGGACCACTAGGAGACAGATCCCTGGTACCGCCTGACCTGCTGGCTGAGATGATAGAGACCAGGACCACTAGGAGACAGATCCCTGGTACCCCCTGACCTGCTGGCTGAGATGATAGAGACCTGGACCACTAGGAGACAGATCCCTGGTACCCCCTGACCTGCTGGCTGAGATGAGAGAGACCTGGACCTCTAGGAGACAGATCCCTGGAACCCCCTGACCTGCTGGCTGAGATGATAGAGACCTGGACCCCTAGGAGACAGATCCCTGTGTGGCTCAGTTGGTAGAGCATGGCGCTTGCAACGCCAGGGTTGTGGGTTCGATTCCCACGGGGGGCCAGTACAAAAAAAGTATGAATGTATGTACTTGTGAGTCGCTCTGGATAAGAGCGTCTGCTAAATGACTTAAATGTAAATGTAATCCCTGGAGCCCCCTGACCTGCTGGCTACGATGATAGAGACCTGGACCACTAGGAGACAGATCCCTGGTACACCCTGACCTGCTGGCTGAGATGATAGAGACCTGGACCCCTAGGAGACAGATCCCTGGAGCCCCCTGACCTGCTGGCTGAGATGATAGAGACCTGGACCCCTAGGAGACAGATCCCTGGAGCCCCCTGACCTGCTGGCTGAGATGATAGAGACCTGGACCCCTAGGAGACAGATCCCTGGAAACCCCTGACCTGCTGGCTGAGATGAGAGAGACCTGGACCACTAGGATTACTGATATACAACCAGCCAGTGGTGGAAAAAAGTACCCAATTATCATACTTGAGTAAAAGTAAAAGATACCTTAATAAAAAATTACTTAAGTAAAAGTGAAAGTTACCCAGTAAAATGCTACTTGAGTAAAAGTCTCAAAGTATTTGGTTTTACATATACTTAAGTATCAAAGTATAAATAATTTCAAATTCCTTTACATTAAGCAAACCAGGCGGCATGATTTTCTAGTTTTTGTACAGACAGTCAGGGGCCATACTCCAACATCATTTACAAATAAAGCAGTTGTGTTTAGTGAGTCCACCAGTGGCCATGTGTTCTCTTGAGAAGTACGTGAATTGGACCATTTTCCTGTCCAAATGTAACAAGTACTTTTAGGTGTCACGGAAAAGTAAGTAAAATTGGCAAAAACATAAATAGTAAAGTACAGAAACCTCAAAAACTACTCAAGTAGTACTTTAAAGTATTTGTACACCACTGCAACCAGCAAAACACAACCCCAATAACCTGCATCAGACTGTACAACCAGCAACACACAACCCCAACAACCTCCATCAGACTGTACAACCAGCAACACACAACCTGCATCAGGCTGTACATCCAGCAACACACAACCTGCATCAGGCTGTACAACCAGCAACACACAACCTCAACAACCTCCATCAGACTGTACATCCAGCAACACACAACCTGCATCAGACTGTACAACCAGCAACACACAACCTCAACAACCTCCATCAGACTGTACAACCAGCAACACAACCTGCATCAGACTGTACAACCAGCAACACACAACCTGCATCAGACTGTACAACCAGCAACAGACAACCTCAACAACCTCCATCATACTGTACAACCAGCAACACACAACCTGCATCAGACTGTACAACCAGCAACACACAACCTGCACCAGACTGTACAACCAGCAACACACAACCCCTACAACCTGCATCAGACTGTACAACCAGCAACACACAACCTGCATCAGACTGTACAACCAGCAACACACGACCTGCATCAGACTGTACAACCAGCAACACACAACCTCCATCAGACTGTACAACCAGCAACACACAACCTGCATCAGACTGTACAACCAGCAACACACAACCCATACAACCTGCATCAGACTGTACAACCAGCAACACACAACCTGCATCAGACTGTACAACCAGCAACACACAACCTGCATCAGACTGTACAACCAGCAACACACAACCTGCATCAGACTGTACAACCAGCAACACACAACCTGCATCAGACTGTACAACCAGCAACACACAACCCCAACAACCAGCATCAGACTGTACAACCAGCAACACACAACCTGCATCAGACTGTACAACCAGCGACATACAACCCCTACAACCTGCATCAGACTGTACAACCAGCAACACACAACCCCAACAACCAGCATCAGACTGTATAACCAGCAAAACACAACCTGCATCAGACTGTACAACCAGCGACATACAACCCCTACAACCTGCATCACTGTACAACCAGCACCACACAACCCCAACAACCAGCATCAGACTGTACAACCAGCAACACACAACCTGCATCAGACTGTACAACCAGCAACACACAACCTGCATCAGACTGTACAACCAGCAACACACAACCTCCATCAGACTGTACAACCAGCAACACACAACCACAACAACCTGCATCAGACTGTACAACCAGCAACACACAACCTGCATCAGACTGTACAACCAGCAACACACAACCCCAACAACCTGCATCAGACTGTACAACCAGCAACACACAACCCCTACAACCTGCATCAGACTGTACAACCAGCAACACACAACCTGCATCAGGCTGTACAACCAGCAACACACAACCCCTACAACCTCCATCAGACTGTACAACCAGCAACACACAACCTGCATCAGACTGTACAACCAGCAACACACAACCCCAACAACCTGCATCAGACTGTACAACCAGCAACACACAACCTCAACAACCTCCATCAGACTGTACAACCAGCAACACAACCTGCATCAGACTGTACAACCAGCAACACACAACCTCAACAACCTCCATCAGACTGTACAACCAGCAACACACAACCTGCATCAGACTGTACAACCAGCAACACACAACCTGCATCAGACTGTACAACCAGCAACACACAACCCCTACAACCTGCATCAGACTGTACAACCAGCAACACACAACCTGCATCAGACTGTACAACCAGCAACACACAACCTCAACAACCTCCATCATACTGTACAACCAGCAACACACAACCTGCATCAGACTGTACAACCAGCAACACACAACCTGCACCAGACTGTACAACCAGCAACACACAACCTGCATCAGACTGTACAACCAGCAACACACAACCTGCATCAGACTGTACAACCAGCAACACACAACCTGCATCAGACTGTACAACCAGCAACACACAACCTGCATCAGACTGTACAACCAGCAACACACAACCTGCATCAGACTGTACAACCAGCAACACACAACCTGCATCAGACTGTACAACCAGCAACACACAACCACAACAACCTGCATCAGACTGTACAACCAGCAACACACAACCTGCATCAGACTGTACAACCAGCAACACACAACCTGCATCAGACTGTACAACCAGCAACACACAAACTCAACAACCTGCATCAGACTGTACAACCAGCAACACACAACCTCCATCAGACTGTACAACCAGCAACACACAACCACAACAACCTGCATCAGACTGTACAACCAGCAAAACACAACCTGCATCAGACTGTACAACCAGCGACATACAACCCCTACAACCTGCATCACTGTACAACCAGCAACACACAACCCCAACAACCAGCATCAGACTGTACAACCAGCAACACACAACCTGCATCAGACTGTACAACCAGCAACACACAACCTGCATCAGACTGTACAACCAGCAACACACAACCCCAACAACCTGCATCAGACTGTACAACCAGCAACACACAACCCCTACAACCTGCATCAGACTGTACAACCAGCAACACACAACCTGCATCAGACTGTACAACCAGCAACACACAACCTGCATCAGACTGTACAACCAGCAACACACAACCCCAACAACCTGCATCAGACTGTACAACCAGCAACACACAACCTCAACAACCTCCATCAGACTGTACAACCAGCAACACACAACCTGCATCAGACTGTACAACCAGCAACACACAACCTGCATCAGACTGTACAACCAGCAACACACAACCTGCATCAGACTGTACAACCAGCAACACACAACCTGCATCAGACTGTACAACCAGCAACACACAACCTGCATCAGATTGTACAACCAGCAACACACAACCCCTACAACCTGCATCAGACTGTACAACCAGCAACACACAACCTGCATCAGACTGTACAACCAGCAACACACGACCTGCATCAGACTGTACAACCAGCAACACACAACCCCTACAACCTGCATCAGACTGTACAACCAGCAACACACAACCTGCATCAGACTGTACAACCAGCAACACACAACCCCTACAACCTGCATCAGACTGTACAACCAGCAACACACAACCTGCATCAGACTGTACAACCAGCAACACACAACCTGCATCAGACTGTACAACCAGCAACACACAACCTGCATCAGACTGTACAACCAGCAACACACAACCTGCATCAGACTGTACAACCAGCAACACACAACCTGCATCAGACTGTACAACCAGCAACACACAACCACAACAACCTGCATCAGACTGTACAACCAGCAACACACAACCTGAATCAGACTGTACAACCAGCAACACACAACCCCAACAACCAGCATCAGACTGTACAACCAGCAACACACAACCTGCATCAGACTGTACAACCAGCAACACACAACCCCAACAACCAGCATCAGACTGTACAACCTGCAACACACAACCTGCATCAGACTGTACAACCAGCAACACACAACCACAACAACCTGCATCAGACTGTACAACCAGCAACACACAACCTGCATCAGACTGTACAACCAGCAACACACAACCTGCATCAGACTGTACAACCAGCAACACACAACCACAACAACCTGCATCAGACTGTACAACCAGCAACACACAACCTGCATCAGACTGTACAACCAGCAACACACAACCTGCATCAGACTGTACAACCAGCAACACACAAACTCAACAACCTGCATCAGACTGTACAACCAGCAACACACAACCTCCATCAGACTGTACAACCAGCAACACACAACCACAACAACCTGCATCAGACTGTACAACCAGCAAAACACAACCTGCATCAGACTGTACAACCAGCGACATACAACCCCTACAACCTGCATCACTGTACAACCAGCAACACACAACCCCAACAACCAGCATCAGACTGTACAACCAGCAACACACAACCTGCATCAGACTGTACAACCAGCAACACACAACCTGCATCAGACTGTACAACCAGCAACACACAACCCCAACAACCTGCATCAGACTGTACAACCAGCAACACACAACCCCTACAACCTGCATCAGACTGTACAACCAGCAACACACAACCTGCATCAGACTGTACAACCAGCAACACACAACCTGCATCAGACTGTACAACCAGCAACACACAACCCCAACAACCTGCATCAGACTGTACAACCAGCAACACACAACCTCAACAACCTCCATCAGACTGTACAACCAGCAACACACAACCTGCATCAGACTGTACAACCAGCAACACACAACCTGCATCAGACTGTACAACCAGCAACACACAACCTGCATCAGACTGTACAACCAGCAACACACAACCTGCATCAGACTGTACAACCAGCAACACACAACCTGCATCAGATTGTACAACCAGCAACACACAACCCCTACAACCTGCATCAGACTGTACAACCAGCAACACACAACCTGCATCAGACTGTACAACCAGCAACACACGACCTGCATCAGACTGTACAACCAGCAACACACAACCCCTACAACCTGCATCAGACTGTACAACCAGCAACACACAACCTGCATCAGACTGTACAACCAGCAACACACAACCCCTACAACCTGCATCAGACTGTACAACCAGCAACACACAACCTGCATCAGACTGTACAACCAGCAACACACAACCTGCATCAGACTGTACAACCAGCAACACACAACCTGCATCAGACTGTACAACCAGCAACACACAACCTGCATCAGACTGTACAACCAGCAACACACAACCTGCATCAGACTGTACAACCAGCAACACACAACCACAACAACCTGCATCAGACTGTACAACCAGCAACACACAACCTGAATCAGACTGTACAACCAGCAACACACAACCCCAACAACCAGCATCAGACTGTACAACCAGCAACACACAACCTGCATCAGACTGTACAACCAGCAACACACAACCCCAACAACCAGCATCAGACTGTACAACCTGCAACACACAACCTGCATCAGACTGTACAACCAGCAACACACAACCACAACAACCTGCATCAGACTGTACAACCAGCAACACACAACCTGCATCAGACTGTACAACCAGCAACACACAACCTGCATCAGACTGTACAACCAGCAACACACAACCACAACAACCTGCATCAGACTGTACAACCAGCAACACACAACCTGCATCAGACTGTACAACCAGCAACACACAACCTGCATCAGACTGTACAACCAGCAACACACAAACTCAACAACCTGCATCAGACTGTACAACCAACAACACACAACCTCCATCAGACTGTACAACCAGCAACACACAACCACAACAACCTGCATCAGACTGTACAACCAGCAAAACACAACCTGCATCAGACTGTACAACCAGCGACATACAACCCCTACAACCTGCATCACTGTACAACCAGCAACACACAACCCCAACAACCAGCATCAGACTGTACAACCAGCAACACACAACCTGCATCAGACTGTACAACCAGCAACACACAACCTGCATCAGACTGTACAACCAGCAACACACAACCCCAACAACCTGCATCAGACTGTACAACCAGCAACACACAACCCCTACAACCTGCATCAGACTGTACAACCAGCAACACACAACCTGCATCAGACTGTACAACCAGCAACACACAACCTGCATCAGACTGTACAACCAGCAACACACAACCCCAACAACCTGCATCAGACTGTACAACCAGCAACACACAACCTCAACAACCTCCATCAGACTGTACAACCAGCAACACACAACCTGCATCAGACTGTACAACCAGCAACACACAACCTGCATCAGACTGTACAACCAGCAACACACAACCTGCATCAGACTGTACAACCAGCAACACACAACCTGCATCAGACTGTACAACCAGCAACACACAACCTGCATCAGATTGTACAACCAGCAACACACAACCCCTACAACCTGCATCAGACTGTACAACCAGCAACACACAACCTGCATCAGACTGTACAACCAGCAACACACGACCTGCATCAGACTGTACAACCAGCAACACACAACCCCTACAACCTGCATCAGACTGTACAACCAGCAACACACAACCTGCATCAGACTGTACAACCAGCAACACACAACCCCTACAACCTGCATCAGACTGTACAACCAGCAACACACAACCTGCATCAGACTGTACAACCAGCAACACACAACCTGCATCAGACTGTACAACCAGCAACACACAACCTGCATCAGACTGTACAACCAGCAACACACAACCTGCATCAGACTGTACAACCAGCAACACACAACCTGCATCAGACTGTACAACCAGCAACACACAACCACAACAACCTGCATCAGACTGTACAACCAGCAACACACAACCTGAATCAGACTGTACAACCAGCAACACACAACCCCAACAACCAGCATCAGACTGTACAACCAGCAACACACAACCTGCATCAGACTGTACAACCAGCAACACACAACCCCAACAACCAGCATCAGACTGTACAACCTGCAACACACAACCTGCATCAGACTGTACAACCAGCAACACACAACCACAACAACCTGCATCAGACTGTACAACCAGCAACACACAACCTGCATCAGACTGTACAACCTGCAACACACAACCCCAACAACCTGCATCAGACTCAACACAGCCTCAGAAACACAGTTGACCTCAATATCTCACAGCAGAGCATGAGGGGCACAGGGGGCTGTAGATTCTGCAGTTTGTCTTCTCTCTGTCAAACTACCCTCTCCTCCCCCCTTCTCCATCTTTACCTCTCTCTCTCTCTCCTCCCCCCTTCAACTCCCCTTTCCATCTTTACCTCTCTCTCTCTCTCCTCCCCCCTTCAACTCCCCTTTCCATCTTTACCTCTCTCTCCCTCTCCTCCCCCCTTCAACTCCCCTTTCCATCTTTACCTCTCTCTCTCCTCCCCCCTTCAACTCCCCTTTCCATCTTTACCTCTCCCTCTCCTCCCCCCTTCTCCATCTTTACCTCTCTCTCTCTCTCCTCCCCCCTTCTCCATCTTTACCTCTCCCTCTCCGCCCCCCTTCAACTCCCCTTTCCATCTTTACCTCTCTCTCTCCTCCCCCCTTCAACTCCCCTTTCCATCTTTACATCTTTACCTCTCTCTCTCTCCTCCCCCCTTCAACTCCCTTCTCCATCTTTACCTCTCTCTCTCCTCCCCCCTTCAACTCCCCTTTCCATCTTTCCCTCTCTCTCTCTCTCCTCCCCCCTTCAACTCCCCTTTCCATCTTTACCTCTCCCTCTCCTCCCCCCTTCAACTCCCCTTTACATCTTTACCTCTCTCTCCCTCTCCTCCCCCCTTCAACTCCCCTTTCCATCTTTACCTCTCTCTCCCTCTCCTCCCCCCTTCAACTCCCCTTTCCATCTTTACCTCTCCCTCTCCTCCCCCCTTCAACTCCCCTTTCCATCTTTACATCTTTACCTCTCTCTCTCTCTCCTCCCCCCTTCTCCATCTTTACCTCTCTCTCCCTCTCCTCCCCCCTTCAACTCCCCTTTCCATCTTTACCTCTCTCTCCCTCTCCTCCCCCCTTCAACTCCCCTTTCCATCTTTACCTCTCTCTCCCTCTCCTCCCCCCTTCAACTCCCCTTTCCATCTTTACCTCTCTCTCCCTCTCCTCCCCCCTTCAACTCCCCTTTCCATCTTTACCTCTCTCTCCCTCTCCTTCCCCCTTCAACTCCCCTTTCCATCTTTACCTCTCTCTCCCTCTCCTTCCCCCTTCAACTCCCCTTTCCATCTTTACCTCTCTCTCCCTCTCCTCCCCCCTTCTCCATCTTTACCTCTCTCTCTCTCTCCACCACCCTTCAACTGCCTTTTCCATCTTTACCTCTCTCTCGGTCTGACAGCCAAGAGGCCCGAACGTGAATATATATTGAAACAAGGCTGTGCCATTATGTTGACTAGTTAACACCAGTTGACCGCCATGTTAACGATGTGTTCAAAGAGCCCCTTCAGCCACAAGACAGTCCAGTAGTCTGTGAGTCAGACAGTTAAACCAGGCGAAATGGTCTCAACATACTGTTTAAAACACAGGGACACATACAGTGGAAAACATGACAGGGCTGGAATATAGAAGTGGACACCAACTTGCACACCAAGGACGCATCCTAAATGCCACTCAATCCCCTATATAGTGCACTACTGTTGACCAGGGCCCTATATAGTGCACTACTGTTGACCAGGGCCCTATGTAGTGCACTACTTTAGACCAGGGCCCTATGTAATGCACTACTTTAGACCAGGACCCTATGTAGTGCACTACTTTAGACCAGGACCCTATGTAGTGCACTACTTTAGACCAGGGCCCTATATAGTGCCCTACTTTAGACCAGGGCCCTATATAGTGCACTACTGTTGACCAGGGCCCTATATAGTGCACTACTGTTGACCAGGGCCCTATATAGTGCACTACTGTTGACCAGGGCCCTATATAGTGCACTACTGTTGACCAGGGCCCTATATAGTGCACTACCTTTAGACCAGGGCCCTATATAGTGCACTACTTTAGACCAGGGCCCTATATAGTGCACTACTTTAGACCAGGGCCCTATATAGTGCACTACCTTTGACCAGGGCCCTATATAGTGCACTACTTTAGACCAGGGCCCTATATAGTGCACTACCTTTGACCAGGGCCCTATATAGTGCACTACTTTAGACCAGGGCCCTATATAGTGCACTACCTTTGACCAGGGCCCTATATAGTGCACTACTTTAGACCAGGGCCCTATATAGTGCACTACCTTTGACCAGGGCCCTATATAGTGCACTACTTTAGACCAGGGCCCTATATAGTGCACTACTTTAGATCAGGGCCCTACATAGTGCACTACTTTAGACCAGGGCCCTACATAGTGCACTACTTTAGACCAGGGCCCTACATAGTGCACTACTTTAGACCAGGGCCCTATATAGTGCACTACCTTTGACCAGGGCCCTATATAGTGCACTACCTTTGACCAGGGCCCTATATAGTGCACTACTTTAGACCAGGACCCATAAGACAAAGGGATGCTACTTGTAAAACCTCTGAAGAATGAGGGATTCTCCAGACACTGCAAATTCACTAGCTACAGTTTTGACTCAATGTTAAGTTGGGGGCATTTCCATGTAAAAGGACCCATGAGCACCAACATGTGAAGTTTATAGGAACATATCAAATTGGGTGTCAAATGAAAGCTAACCCACCGGGCACAGACGTCAATTCAATGTCTATTCCACATTGGTTGATTCAATGTTGTTTCCACATAATTTCTATTAAATATGTTGAACCAGTGTGACAGGCTGAAATGTCAAGCGGGCTTTTCAACCAGTGAAACAACATGGATTCAACCAGTGTGACAGGCTGAAATGTCAAGCAGGCTTTTCAACCAGTGAAACAACATGGATTCAACCAGTGTGACGGGCTGAAATGTCAAGCGGGCTTTTCAAACAGCTCTTACACTAAAAAAGGGCATTATCATAATTTTTTCACAATTTCTGTGGTATTCCAACCTTGTAAAAACACAGTAATATCTTGTTTTTGACTGCACTGGGCCTTTAGAAAGGTATTAGAACTAAAGTGGGGTCAGAAAGTATTGGATAAAGATGAGTAAAAAAGACTGCATAAAGTAAATAATAAAAAATACTGAGCTATATTGTATACAAAAAAAAAAGGGAAATTATATTATTTTATACTAACACTCAAAAAGTTAGGGGTCAAAATTATTGACCACAATGTTTTCAATACCTCACTTTGTGAGAATAAGGGAACAGAGACTTTTCCTAAAATGGTTTTCTGAGATTGGAGAACACATTGGGAGAGATCTTAGACCAATTCCTCCTTCTTGATATCCTTCGTCTGAGCTTATTCCTTGTTCAATTCAAACCACAGGTTTTCAATGCGTTTCAAGTCCAGAGACTGAGATGGCCATTGCAAAATGTTGATTGTGTGGCCACTTCTTTGTGGATGTTAATGTGTTGCCCGGTGGTTATTGTCTTGCTGGGAGATCCACTTGCAGCCAGGTTTCAGCCACCCGGCAGAGACAACCAGGTTTCAGCCACCTGGCAGAGACAACCAGGTTTCAGCCACCTGGCAGAGACAACCAGGTTTCAGCCACCTGGCAGAGACAACCAGGTTTCAGCCTCCTGGCAGAGACAACCAGGTTTCAGCCTCCTGACAGAGACAACCAGGTTTCAGCCTCCTGACAGAGACAACCAGGTTTCAGCCTCCTGGCAGAGACAACCAGGTTTCAGCCTCCTGGCAGAGACAACCAGGTTTCAGCCTCCTGACAGAGACAACCAGGTTTCAGCCTCCTGGCAGAGACAACCAGGTTTCAGCCTCCCGGCAGAGACGGCCAGGTTTCAGCCTCCTGGCAGAGACGGCCAGGTTTCAGCCTCCTGGCAGAGACGGCCAGGTTTCAGCCTCCTGGCAGAGACGGCCAGGTTTCAGCCTCCTGGCAGAGACGGCCAGGTTTCAGCCTCCTGGCAGAGACGGCCAGGTTTCAGCCTCCTGGCAGAGACGGCCAGGTTTCAGCCTCCTGGCAGAGACGGCCAGGTTTCAGCCTCCTGGCAGAGACAACCAGGTTTCAGCCTCCTGGCAGAGACAACCAGGTTTCAGCCTCCTGGCAGATACAACCAGGTTTCAGCCTCCCGACAGAGACAACCAGGTTTCAGCCTCCCGACAGAGACAACCAGGTTTCAGCCACCTGGCAGAGACAACCAGGTTTCAGCCTCCTGGCAGAGACAACCAGGTTTCAGCCTCCTGGCAGAGACAACCAGGTTTCAGCCTCCTGGCAGAGACGGCCAGGTTTCAGCCTCCTGGCAGAGACGGCCAGGTTTCAGCCTCCTGGCAGAGACGGCCAGGTTTCAGCCTCCTGGCAGAGACGGCCAGGTTTCAGCCTCCTGGCAGAGACGGCCAGGTTTCAGCCTCCTGGCAGAGACGGCCAGGTTTCAGCCTCCTGGCAGAGACGGCCAGGTTTCAGCCTCCTGGCAGAGACGGCCAGGTTTCAGCCTCCTGGCAGAGACAACCAGGTTTCAGCCTCCTGGCAGAGACAACCAGGTTTCAGCCTCCTGGCAGAGACAACCAGGTTTCAGCCTCCTGGCAGAGACAACCAGGTTTCAGCCTCCTGGCAGATACAACCAGGTTTCAGCCTCCCGACAGAGACAACCAGGTTTCAGCCACCTGGCAGAGACAACCAGGTTTCAGCCTCCTGGCAGAGACAACCAGGTTTCAGCCTCCTGGCAGAGACAACCAGGTTTCAGCCTCCTGGCAGAGACAACCAGGTTTCAGCCTCCTGGCAGATACAACCAGGTTTCAGCCTCCCGACAGAGACAACCAGGTTTCAGCCACCTGGCAGAGACAACCAGGTTTCAGCCACCTGGCAGAGACAACCAGGTTTCAGCCTCCTGGCAGAGACAACCAGGTTTTTGGCTAAAACATCCTGGTACTGAGTACAGTTCATAACGCTGTTGACCTTAACAACGGCCTCAGGAACCAGTGGAAGCAAAACATCCCGCAAAACATCAAAGATCCGCCACTATATTTTACAGTAGGGTATGGGGTTCCTTCTCATTTCCACGCCAAACCCACCGCTTGGCCAAAGAGCTCTATTTTCCATCTCATCTGACTAAAGCACCAGTTCCATTGTAAGTGCCAACGCCGTTTATCAAACTGCAGACGTTTCCATTTGTTGGATGACAAGAAAACAGTGCTCTTATATTTAGTTTAGCAGAAATGATTTGCCTTCTTTAAAGATGAAGACATATTACCTAGTGTCTTGTCATTCTGTTACCAAACCCAATCTGCACTGTTCTTAAGAGGAAATGTGTTATTTGTAAAAATGTTCAGTGGAAATAGTTAAAAAGTAGTCCTCGTGTATACAGTGGGGCAAAAAAGTATTTAGTCAGCCACCAATTGCGCAAGTTCTCCCACTTAAAAAGATGAGAGAGGCCTGTAATTTTCATCATAGGTACACTTAACTATGACAGACAAAATGAGAGCATCTGAGCTCCTAGAGAGTGACTCTCCTTTATGTTCTGTTCTGATAAGTGTTGTAACATTATCTGTGATAACTACTCATACTAACGAGTGACTCAGAGCATTATATTGTGTTGAGTTGAGGCATCCATCTCCAAGACAAAGTGAAAGCAGAGAATAAAAGGTGCTCTCTTTAAACAAATGTTTGGTCTCCAACCTCATTGGTTAATAAAAACACACTAGACAGTTTCAGAGAGTTCAGGAGCATAAAGACTTTACACAGCGTATCAAATCAATGTTTCTGTCTCAAATACAAAGGGCTGTCTACTAACCCGTCGCTGAGGCACGGCCTCGTGTGTGTGTGTCTGTGTTCAGGGTGTGTGTGTGTATCTGTGTTCAGGGTGTGTGAGTGTGTGTGTGTGTGCATCTGTGTTCAGGGTGTGTGTGTGCATCTGTGTTCAGGGTGTGTGTGTGTGTGTTCAGGGTGTGTGTGTGTGTGTGTGTGTGTGTGTGTGTGTTCAGGGTGTGTGTGTGTGTGTATCTGTGTTCAGGGTGTGTGTGTGTGTGTGTATCTGTGTTCAGGGTGTGTGTGTGTGTGTTCAGGGTGTGTGTGTTCAGGGTGTGTGTGTGACAGACATCTGTCGCTATTCAAAGAGGCTGTAAACACATTGCTACACACATCTTACAGAAGACCCATCAGTAGTTAACACACTACCGTAGCTGACCAATCACAGACCAGGGCCCGCATTCACAAAGGTTCTCTGAGTTAGGAGTGCTGATCTAGGATCAGTTTCTGTCTTTTAGTTCAGAATGGAGTTGCACCCTATTCCCTATGTAGTGCACTACTTTTGACCTGGGCCCATAGGGCACTACAGTATATAGGGAATAGGGTGCCATTTGGGATACAGACCTTTTCTTCTGCTTTCACTTCAGGGTGTCACCAAACAAGTCAGTTCAGTCCTCTCTCACCCTCCCTCCCCCCTCCTCCTCCTCCTCCTCCTCTCTCTCTCTCTCTCACTGAACTTGCTCTTGTTTCCCCACTAGATGTTCTGCTTTTCCTCTCCTGTTTCTATCTGTACCAGGCACTACTGAGAGAACACATTGGGGTCGGCTGATACAACACGCAGTACAGTGAGATAAGAGTATGAGAGGGAGAGAGAGAGGAGAGGGGAGAGAGAGAGGAGGGGGGAGAGAGAGAGGAGGGGGGGAGAGAGAGGAGGGGGGGAGAGAGAGGAGGGGGGGAGAGAGAGGAGGGGGGGAGAGAGAGGAGGGGGGGAGAGAGAGGAGGGGGGGAGAGAGAGGAGGGGGGGAGAGGGGAGAGAGAGAGAGTGAAAGCACTGGGTCAAGATCAGAGTTTGAAGTCAGAGTGAAAACTTGCAGGTCACTTTGCTTCCACTTTCTGTTTGCATCAGAGGCGGTTGGTACCGTTTAAGATGAGGGAGGATTATATATTTTTATTTATGAACATGGCCTTATTTCTATTACAGCATATTGGATGACTATCATTCATATTACATTCAGCCAGTTCAATGTCACATCCTTTTCTCAATAGGGGGTGCTGTTTGATCTTTGTAAAAATTTTGTTCCCAAATTAAACTGCCTCGTACTCAATTCTTGCTCGTACAATATGCATATTATTATTACTATTGGATAGAAAACACTCTAGTTTCTAAAACCATTTGAATTATATCTGTGAGTAAAACAGAACTCGAGTTGGAGCAATCTTCCTGTCAGCAAGTGAGAAATCTGAAATCAGCCAGGCTGTTGTGAGGTCGGTTTATTAATTTGCATGTCTTCTATTGGTTGAGATGCACTGCATACGCCTTCCCCTGGATGTCAGCAAATAGTGAGAATTGGAATGGAGTTGCTAGGCAGATCTGAGGCCATATAAATGGGCTGGGAACGTGGGGTCCTCTCTTTCCTTCATTCGCCATGACGCAAGACAGACCTCAGGATGGCGTTCTAGAAAGCTCCCGTTAGAGCCCTTAGATATATCCGGCTCTGATTTTATTCGATATAGGTGTTAAAGACATCATAATGTTGTTATTTTAAACCGAGTTATATCAGTTTATATCAGTATATTGCGATTTTCGGATATTTGTGCTGCGTTCTAGTGAGTTGGGCACGTCTGGGCCACATGGCTACTGTTTACTGCTAATTCCAAAGTTGAAGGCGACAATCTACAACCGAGCAACGATTCTTTTGGACAAAGGACAACTTGCCCAAGAAGTAAGAACTATTTATGATGTTAATTCGTTGTTCTGTTGAAAAATGTAAAACTCCTATTCCGCCATTAATTTCGGTGCGGTCCCGCTTTAACGCACACTGTATGTCGTAGTAACGTTAATTTTAAAAATCTAACACAGCGGTTGCATTAAGAACTAATGTATCTTTCATTTGCTGTCCAACCTGTATTTTTTAGTCAAGTTTATGATTAGTTACTGATTAGATTAGGTGCCTCTCCCAAGATTTCTCCCGACATATTGTTGGCAGCTTGGCTACTATTCTCATTGTATAACCACGATGTGCCGCTAAATATGCACATTTTCGAACAAACTCTATATGTATTGTGTAATATGATGTTATAGGACTGTCATCTGAAGAAGTTTGAGAAGGTTAGTGAAAAAATTAATATCTTTTGCTGGTTTATTCGTTATCGCTATTGTTGGCTTGAATCAATGCTGTTGTGTGGTTGGCTATTGTAGTAAGCTAATATAATGCTATATTGTGTTTTCGCTGTAAAACACTTAAAAAAATCTGAAATATTGGCTGGATTCACAAGATCTTTGTCTTTCATTTGCTGTACGCTGTGTATTTTTCATAAATGTTTTATGATGAGTATTTAGGTAATTCGCGTTGGTCTCTGTAGTTATTCTAGTTGCTTTGGTGAGAGTTGTGATGGTGGCTGCAATGGTAAACTATGATTTATACCTGAAATATGCACATTTTTCTAACAAAACATATGCTATACAATAAATATGTTATCAGACTGTCATCTGATGAAGTTGTTTCTTGGTTAGTGGCTATTTATATCTTTATTTGGTCGAAATTGTGATAGCTACCTATGCAGGAAAAAATGGTGGAGAAAAAAAAGTTGTGTCTTTTGCTATCGTGGTTAGCTAATAGATTTACATATTGTGTCTTCCCTGTAAAATATTTTAAAAATCAGAAATGATGGCTGGATTCACAAGATGTGTATCTTTCATCTGGTGTCTTGGACTTGTGATTTAATGATATTTAGATGCTAGTATTTATTTGTGACGCTATGCTAGGCTATGCTAGTCAGCTTTTTTACTGATGGGGGTGCTCCCGGATCCGGGATTGTGATGAAGTAGAAGTTAATAGGTTTAAGCTCCTACATGATTCTCAAATTGTCCCTATACCCATCATGAGGTTGCTACAACCTAGCCTATGAATGAAAGTTTACAACGTAGGTGCACACAGGTCAAGAGAATTTAGAGTAATCAAGGTGACAGACAGTGACATTCAATAGCGCTTTGCAGACTCTTGCCTGCATCTAGCTGATCTAGGGTGTAACCAGTAGTCCAACAGTTGCAAAACGAGAGTTTCTATTGGACAAATTTAGGTATGTTTATCCCAGTTTTGTTACGTTTGCTTCCGTCGAAGAAAAACATTTAAAAACAGAATCGATGCAATGAATACACACCTGATCACTTTCATAGCAGCCAAATACAAACAGCTTGTTGTGTATATATACACTGCTCAAAAAAATAAAGGGAACACTTAAACACAATGTAACTCCAAGTCAATCATACTTCTGTGAAATCAAACTGTCCACTTAGGAAGCAACACTGATTGACAATAAATTTCACATGCTGTTGTGCAAATGGAATAGACAAAAGGTGGAAATTATAGGCAATTAGCAAGACACCCCCAATAAAGGAGTGGTTCTGCAGGTGGTGACCACAGACCACTTCTCAGTTCCTATGCTTCCTGGTTGATGTTTTGGTCACTTTTGAATGCTGGCGGTGCTTTCACTCTAGTGGTAGCATGAGACGGAGTCTACAAGCCACACAAGTGGCTCAGGTAGTGCAGCTCATCCAGGATGGCACATCAATGCGAGCTGTGGCAAGAAGGTTTGCTGTGTCTGTCAGCGTAGTGTCCAGAGCATGGAGGCGCTACCAGGAGACAGGCCAGTACATCAGGAGACGTGGAGGAGGCCGTAGGAGGGCAACAACCCAGCAGCAGGACCGCTACCTCCGCCTTTGTGCAAGGAGGAGCACTGCCAGAGCCCTGCAAAATGACCTCCAGCAGGCCACAAATGTGCATGTGTCTGCTCAAACGGTCAGAAACAGACTCCATGAGGGTGGTATGAGGGCCCGACGTCCACAGGTGGGGGTTGTGCTTACAGCCCAACACCGTGCAGGACGTTTGGCATTTGCCAGAGAACTCCAAGATTGGCAAATTCGCCACTGGCACCCTGTGCTCTTCACAGATGAAAGCAGGTTCACACTGAGCACATGAGCACGTGACAGACGTGACAGAGTCTGGAGACGCCGTGGAGAACGTTCTGCTGCCTGCAACATCCTCCAGCATGACCGGTTTGGCGGTGGGTCAGTCATGGTGTGGGGTGGCATTTCTTTGGGGGGCCGCACAGCCCTCCATGTGCTCGCCAGAGGTAGCCTGACTGCCATTTGGTACCGAGATGAGATCCTCAGACCCCTTGTGAGACCATATGCTGGTGCGGTTGGCCCTGGGTTCCTCCTAATGCAAGACAATGCTAGACCTCATGTGGCTGGAGTGTGTCAGCAGTTCCTGCAAGAGGAAGGCATTGATGCTATGGACTGGCCAACCCGTTCCCCAGACCTGAATCCAATTGAGCACATCTGTGACATCATGTCTCGCTCCATCCACCAACGCCACGTTGCACCACAGACTGTCTAGGAGTTGGCGGATGCTTTAGTCCAGGTCTGGGAGGAGATCCCTCAGGAGACCATCCGCCACCTCATCAGGAGCATGCCCAGGCGTTGTAGGGAGGTCATACAGGCACGTGGAGGCCACACACACTACTGAGCCTCATTTTGACTTGTTTTAAGGACATTACATCAAAGTTGGATCAGCCTGTAGTGTGGTTTTCCACTTTAATTTTGAGTGTGACTCCAAATCCAGACCTCCATGGGTTGATAAATTTGATTTCCATTGATAATTTGTGTGATTTTGTTGTCAGCACATTCAACTATGTGAAGAAAAAAGTATTTAATAAGAATATTTCATTCATTCAGATCTAGGATGTGTTATTTTAGTGTTCACTTTATTTTTTTGAGCAGTATATATATATATATATATATATATATATATATATATTATATATATATATATATATATATATATATATATATATAATTCCCTCTGGCATCTACATGCTCTCCTCCTCTCACCTTTTCCCTTCATTTATGGACTTGAGTACACAACACATCAGCAGTCTGTAACCAAGCCAACCGCTACACACAGCCTACATCGTTGTCACCATAGTAACGTCATAGTCAACACAGCCACTAGAACTAACGTGTTAGTAAACCTGCTACAATCATGCAGTACAGTGTACAGTCAGCAGCAAGCAGTTTAGCAGTTACACCGGCGGCCCTCCCCCCTGATGGAAATACATTTATAATTAATAAAACCAAAAGCTTACTTTGACTTGGAAGAGTTCCAGCTATAGCCAGGTAGCGAACATAGCATCCCTCTCTGTTTGAGATGGTAGTTTGATTAGGCTAAACTAGCTAGCTGCATTCAATGATAGCTAATTAAGTGAAAAATAATATACTACAAAATCTCTCTCAACAACACCACATTTTATGCACTGCACTGCTAACTAGCTGTAGCTTATGCGTTCAGTACAAGATCCATTCTCTGATCCCCTGATTGGGTGGACAACATGTCAGTTCGTGCTGCAAGAGCTCTCATAGGTTGGAGGACGTCCTCCGGAAGTTGTCATAATTACTGTGTAAGTCTATGGAAGGGGGTGAGAACCATGAGCCTCCTAGGTTTTGTATTGAAGTCAATGTACACAGAGGAGGATGGAAAATAACTGTCCTCCGGCTACACCATGGTGCTACCCTACAGAGTGCTGCTGAGGCTACTGGATGTAAAAACAGACTTTGTTTACTTGCTTTCTGAGGTAAAAAAAAAAAAAAACCTTGAGAAGTTCCACAGTGGTGGTGAGTTAAGACAATCAGACATACAATCAGATCCCCAAATTGGCACATTTATAGGCCTACCATTTATAGGCCTAAATTTGCGTGCAAGCCAGGTAGCCTAAACCTACTGATATGTATAAATCAGATGCACGTCCTTACTCATTTTTTTTATAATTTGCCGCTGCTCGACAAACAGCCTATCGATCCAACAATCGACCAGTTGACTAAATGGGGTCAGCCCTAAAATAAACTAAAGGAAAAGTAAGGACATTCTAGACTAGATCTACATTGTTTCTAGACCAGGGATGGGCAACATTGATGTGGATGGGGGCCACAAGAAAAACAAAAACTCATCTTGAGAGGCTGCAGTGGCTCGTGGGTCCATATCCATTTTTTTGCACGATATTCCAAATGCCTGTATGGCAAGAACCTAGTTAGATTATTTAATGTTTTGATTTTTTTATGTTTCTGAGCGTTTAGGTCCGCTTGTTCTCGTGTTGTCTTTTTGGTCTCGTCTCCTTGGCTCCTCTGTGCATCTTCCCATTTACACCAGAGATCTGGATATAAATGACGAGATGCTCATGTCTCCGCCCTAACAATGGGAATCGTTGTCCAATGCACATTTGTGGCCTGCTGGTGGTCATTTTACAGGGCTCTGGCAGTGCTCCTCCTTGCACAAAGGCGGAGGTAGCGGTCCTGCTGCTGGGTTGTTGCCCTCCTACGGCCTCCTCCACGTCCCCTGATGTACTGGCCTGTCTCCCGGTAGCGCCTCCATGCTCTGGACACTACGCTGACAGACACAGCAAACCTTCTTGCCACAGCTCGCATTGATGTGACATCCTGGATGAGCTGCACTACCTGAGCCACTTGTGTGGGTTGTAGACTCCGTCTCATGCTACCACTAGAGTGAAAGCACCGCCAGCATTCAAAAGTGACCAAAACATCAGCCAGGAAGCATAGGAACTGAGAAGTGGTCTGTGGTCACCACCTGCAGAACCACTCCTTTATTGGGGGTGTCTTGCTAATTGCCTATAATTTCCACCTTTTGTCTATTCCATTTGCACAACAGCATGTGAAATGTATTGTCAATCAGTGTTGCTTCCTAAGTGGACAGTTTGATTTCACAGAAGTGTGATTGACTTGGAGTTACATTGTGTTGTTTAAGTGTTCCCTTTATTTTTTTGAGCAGTGTATGATAACTGATGATCAATGGGCTCCACCCCGGTCAGTAATTCAACCATGCTCACTACAAGTTTAGATAGCTGGCCGCTAGACTAACTTACCAATCCCCCCCACCCCCCCCAAAATAATGGCTGACTGCTGACGCAAAACCAATTTTTCAAAATGTCATCTTGTGTATTCTACTACTCTACCTAGCAACAGTAAGTTGAGACGCCGACTGAGTCCACCTCCGAAGGGCCTACAAAAAAGGGGCTGCCAGTTGCCCATCCCTGATTTTGACATCGTGTGTAAAAGGGATAAGAATCTGCTTTTGTTTACAGTATGTGTGTGCCAAGACACGATACTTCCATTACTGCTGTGCCACAGGACTCTTCTTCAAATGTTAGTCTTTCTCTCCCCCCTAGTAACATAGTAACTAAAACTAGGAGGAGATTAGGACATTCTATGAGAGACTGTATCTAGAGGGCCTACAGAGAGATAGACAGAATGTGCTTCTGTGTGTTAAAAAGGTGAAATGTACAAAGATAAGATGACTTCTGACATTTGTTGTTCTGTCTGCAGGGTGACATTAGTGTCCATTCTGACACACACGATTCCGTGCACATTACACACCTTAAGACACCGCCTCCTCTCACACTCCTGAGCTGGTTAGAGCCGTGCAGGAGGCGAGGACAAGACAATTTAGCCTATGGTTTCTTTGGGAAATGCATATCCTCTCTGGAATGGATGGATATAGACATATATACACACAGTTGAAGTCAGAAATTTACATACACCTTAGCCAAATACATTTAAACTCAGTTTTTCACAATTCCTGACATTTAATCCTTGTAAACATTCCCTGTCTTAGGTCAGTTAGGATCACCACTTTATTTTAAGAATGCGAAATGGCAGAATAATAGTAGAGAGAATGATTTATTCCAGCTTTTGTTTCTTTCATCACATTCCCAGTGGGTCAGAAGATTACATACACTCAATTAGTATGTCAGCATTGCCTTTTATTTGTTTAACTTGGGTCAAACATTTTGGGAAGCATTCCACAAGCTTCCCACAATAAGTTGGGTGAATTGTGTCCCATTCCTCCTGACAGAGCTGGTGTAACTGAGTCAGGTTTGTAGGCCTCCTTGCTCGCACACGCTTTTTCAGTTCTGCCCAGTAATTTTCTATGAGATTGAGGTCAGGGCTTTGTGATGGCCACTCCAATACCTTAACTTTGTTGTCCTTAAGCCATTTTGCCACAACTTTGGAAGTATGCTTGAAGTCATTGTGCATTTGGAAGACCAAGCTTTAACTTCCTGACTGATGTCTTGAGATGTTGCTTCAATATATCCACATCATTTTCCTCCCTCATGATGCCATCTATTGTGTGAAGTGCACCAGTCCCTCCTGCAGCAAAGCACCCCCACAACATGATGCTGCCACCCCCCGTGTTTCACGGTTGGGATGGTGTTCTTCAGCTAGCAAGCATCCCCCTTTTTCCTCAAAACATAACGATGGTCATTATGGCCAAACAGTTCTATTTTTGTTTCATCAGACCAGAGGACATTTCTCCAAAAAGTACGATCTTTGTCCCCATGTGCAGTTGCAAATCGTAGTCTGGCTTTTTTAAGCAGTTTTGGAGCAGTGGCTTCTTCCTTGCTGAGCGGCCTTTCAGGCTATGTCGATATAGGACTCATTTTACTGTGGATATAGATACTTTTGTACCGGTTTCCTCCAGCATCTTCACAAGGTCCTTTGCTGTTGTTCTGGGATTGATTTTGCACTTTTCGCACCAAAGTACGTTCATTTCTAGGAGACAGAACGCGTCTCCTTCCTGAGCGGTATGACGGCTGCGTGGTCCCATGGTGTTTATACTTGCGTACTATTGTTTGTACAGATGAACGTGGTACCTTCAGGCGTTTGGAAATTGCTCCCAAGGATGAACCAGACATGGAGGTCTACAATTTTATTTCTGAGGTCTTGGCTGATTTCTTTTGATTTTCCCATGATGTCAAGCAAAGAGGCACTGAGTTTGAAGGTAGGCCTTGAAATACATCCACAGATGATACACCTCCAATTGACTCAAATGATGTCAATTAGCCTATCAGAAGCTTCTAAAGCCATGACATAATTTTCTGGAATTTTCCAAGCTATTTAAAGTCAGTCAACTTAGTGTATGTAAACTTCTGACCCACTGGAATTGTGATACAGTGAATTATAAGTGAAATAATCTGTCTGTAAACAATTGTTGGAAAAATTACTTGTGTCATGCAAAGTAGATGTCCTAACCAACTTGACAAAACTATAGTTTGTGAACAAGAAATTTGTGGAGTGGTTGAAAAACGAATTTTAATGACTCCAACCTAAGTGTATGTAAACTTCCGACTTCAACGGTATATAATGTGTTCATTAGAAGCCAATAAGAACGCCAAACGTATAGAATGTTGTGTTTATTAGTAGCCAATAAGAAGGCTAAACAAATGTGTTTAAATTTGACAAATCAGTGCTGTAGGGTTGTCACTCTTCCAGTATCTTGATACCAGGAAGTTAGAAAGCAAAAGAAACAAAACATGCAGGGGACTTAAATTCAGGAAACACACTCCTCACGTTGTCATCCAGAGTCACAATATTTTACATAAAGTACATCTGCTTTACGTTTTATTTTGTTGCCAAGGAAAGTCTGGTCTGGTAGTACGGTCATACTGGGATTGTGACAACCCTACAAGTGCTCTCATGTGTAGAGTCAAAGAGGCTGAGTGTGGACGTGTTGAACACCAGTCCTATTAGTCACTCCCATCCTACAGGCACTGGGCTGTCATCACACATCATCCTATTGGTGTGATAATGAAGCTAGAATACAGGCTTCCACTGTTAGAGGACAAATCACACACACACACCGTTTTAACGGAGCTGTCGTCCACTTGAACGAGCCTGTTCCCCAAGCAGGGCAAGGTTAAGTTTCATCAGCATTCAGCTGG